>NC_135817.1:32098867-32398867 GCF_964213995.1 Mustelus asterias | reverse complement strand
CGCAGAACGTCAGCTCCTCTCGCCAGCGATCACCCTCTGGTCCTAATGCCTCCAGCCAACAATGACACCTCAACAACAGAACAAACAAAAAGTTTTAAACCCCGTTTTCCTGATGCTGAAATATGATGTGCTTAATGAAAGCACATGATATCTTAAGGAACAAGGAATGAGCGACTGCAACAATCGGCCCTTGGGACGTGCACTGTAGAAACAGAGTGTAAAACTGGGCCAAATGAAAAAAAGACAGTGAAATGGAGCAAATTAACTTCACTCTAGTTTTATAATATGAGAGAGTTTCGAGTAAATTGGCAGCCAGTTCCTAGTTGGCTAAAAGCCCTTGGCTACAATTCTGTACATTCCTTTTTTTTGCATTATTGCCTGAGCCGGTGTATTTTTAAGAAGAATGATTTTAGTCGATGCCTACTTTCCCGAAAAGTTACAGCAAGATATCACTATAGCCCTGTTTTGTGAATCTGACATTTCATTAAAATGAACGCAGTTTCTTAATAACCAAGATTAGGAAATGAATGGGAGGCGTAGTGGAGAGGATAAATATCACCTTAACTCATTGAAGCACATAGACATATATAATAAACGGCAAGAGTTTTTGCTTTTTTTAGTGATCGGATATGGCGCTTGTTGGTGATGCATCCATGAAAGGAATGTAAGACTGGAGTGAAACAGCAAGATCACAAGCATGAGGAAGACTCTGTTGTATATCCTTAATTCATTCATCCAGAACATTCATCCCAACTTCCTGGACAATCATTTGTAACTCTTGTCACAATTAATATTCATGTTTTTACAGGCAGAGGATAAAATGTCTCTATTCCGTGAATTAATTAAACTGAGCTGTGCAAATAGCAGTGAGGCTAACAGCATTTACCTTATTTCAGTAAGACTCTAATTAACACAAAAATCCGGAAGCTGTTGCCCGAATTGCCCTTTTCTCCAACTCTCACCTCCACGAAGTCCCTGCACAGATGCATGTGAATGAGAAGCAGGTTTAGGCCATTCAGCCCTTAAGAGTCTGCTTCACCATTCAATGAGATCACAGCTGATCCAAAGGCCTTCACAATATTTTCATGAGACCCCACTCCACCATCCCCAATACCCTTTGGCTCCCATAAAGGTTGTTCGCCACAGCAAGGGTTAATATGGGACTGAAGAACAGTACTGCTCATAGTTTGATGTAGAGGATCAAATGACAGGTAGGTGTTGGGTGTAGTTTGGTGGGTCTGATTAAGGTATTCATAGTCTGAATTAGTTTAACAGTTAAGTATTTGAAGAAATGAGAAAGGATCTAAAAAGCGTGGATTGGGACAGGCTGTTCTGTGGCAAGGATGTGAATGGTAAGTGGGAGGCCTTCAAAGGAGAAATTTTGAGAGTGCAGAGTTTGTATGTTCCTGTCAGGATTAAAGGCAAAGTGAATAAGAATAAGGAACCTTGGTTCTCGAGGGATATTGGAACTCTGATAAAGAAGAAGAGAGTGATGTATGACATGTATAGGCAACAGGGAGAAAATAAGATGCTTGAAGAGTATAAAAAGTGCAAGAAACTACTTAAGAAAGAAATCAGGAGGGCTAAAAGAGGACATGAGGTTGCTTTGGCAGACAAGGTGAAGGATAATCCTAAGAGCTTCTACAGGTATATTAAGAGCAAAAGGATAGTAAGGGATAAAATTGGTCCTCTTGAAGATCAGAGTGGTCGGCTATGTATGGAACCAAAAGAAATGGGGGAGATATTAAATGGGTTTTTTGCATCTGTATTTACTAAGGAAACTGGCATGGAGTCTATGGAAATAAGGCAAACAAGTAGGGAGGTCATGGAACCTATACAGCTTAAAGGGGAGGAGGTGCTTGCTGTCTTGAGGCAAATCAGAGGAGATAAATCCCCAGGACCGGACAGGGTATTCCCTCGGACCTTGAAGGAGACTAGTGTTGAAATTGCAGGGGCCCTGGCAGATATATTTAAAATGTCGGTATCCACGGGTGAGGTGCTGGATGGTTGGAGGATAGCTCATGTTGTTCCGTTGTTTAAAAAAGGCTCAAAAAGTAATGCGGGAAATTATAGGCCGGTAAGTTTGACGTCAGTAGTAGGTAAATTATTGGAAGGAGTATTAAGAAATAGGATCTACAAATATTTGGATAGACAGGGACGTATTAGGGAGAGTCAACATGGCTTTGTGCATGGTAGGTCATGTTTAACCAATCTATTAGAGTTTTTCGAGGAGGTTACCAGGAAAGTGGATGAAGGGAAGGCGGTGGATGTCGTCTACATGGACTTCAGTAAGGCCTTTGGCAAGGTCCCGCATGGGAGGTTAGTCAGGAAGGTTCAGTCGCTAGGTATACATGGAGAGGTAGTAAATTGGATTAGACACTGGCTCAATGGAAGAAGCCAAAGAGTGGTAGTGGAGGATTGCTTCTCTGAGTGGAGGCCTGTGACTAGTGATGTGCCACAGGGATCAGTGCTGGGTCCATTGTTGTTTGTCATCTATATCAATGATCTGGATGATAATGTGGTAAATTGGATCAGCAAGTTTGCTGATGATACAAAGATTGGAGGTATAGTGGACTGTGAGGAAGGTTTTCAAAGCTTGCAGAGGGATTTGGACCAGCTAGAAAAATGGGCTGCAAAATGGCAGATGGAGTTTAATGCAGACAAGTGTGAGGTATTGCACTTTGGAAGGACAAACCAAGGTAGAACATACAAGGTAAATGGTAGGACACTGAAGAGTGCAGTAGAACAGAGGGATCTGGGAATACAGATACATAATTCCCTAAAAGTGGCATCACAGGTAGATAGGGTCGTAAAGAGTGCTCTTGGTACATTGGCCTTTATAAATCAAAGTATTGAGTATAGGAGTTGGAATGTTATGGTGAGGCCGAATTTAGAGTATTGTGTGCAGTTTTGGTCACCTAATTACAGGAAGGATATTAATAAGGTTGAAAGAGTGCAGAGAAGGTTTACAAGGATGTTGCCGGGACTTGAGAAACTGAGTTACAGAGAAAGGTTGAATAGGTTAGGACTTTATTCCCTGGAGCATAGAAGAATGAGGGGAGATTTAATAGAGGTGTATAAAATTATGATGGGTGTAGATAGAGTGAATGAAAGCAGGCTTTTTCCACTGAGGCGAGGGGAGAAAATAACTAGAGGACATGGGTTAAGGGTGAGGGAGAAAAATTTAAAGGGAATATTAGGGGGGGGCTTCTTCACACAGAGAGTAGTGGGAGTTTGGAATGAGCTGCCAAATGAGGTGGTGAATGCGGGCTCACTTTTAACATTTAAGAAAAACTTGGACAGGTACATGGATGAGAGGGGTGTGGAGGGATATGGTCCAGGTGCAGGTGCAGGTCAGTGGGACTAGGCACAAAAATGGTTCGGCACAGGCAAGAAGGGCCAAAAGGCCTGTTTCCGTGCTGGAATGTTCTATGGTTCTATGGTTCTATTAACTACTAGAAACTATATATAGTGTAACTAGATACAGTAAAAGTCCAAGCTGAGAGCTGTCTCCATGCTTGCTGCTACACATGGCTCTATTCAACACTACATTGACTACTAGATGCAGGCGATGCATCTCTTACATCACTATGTGGGCAGTACTGTGATCAGTCCCATGTTCACTTTTGATGTGACAGACCCTTAGACCTGAATTTTACATTCTGACATAGAGATGCGCTTGACCCGAACGCACACAAAATTGCGCAAAATGACATTGGGTGTGCTTCCTAACATCGCATATGTGATATTGAGGATGTTGGGTGCACATGGGAGTCAGATCATAGAAGAATCATAGAATCTGTACAGTGCAGAAGGAGGCCATTCGGCCCATCGATTCTGCATTGACAACAATCCCACCTAGGCCCTATTCCCATAACCCCACATATTTACCTCACTAACCCCGGGGACACTAAGGGTTAATTTAGCATGGGCAATGCACCTAACCTGCACAGCTTTGGACTGTGGGAGGAACCCGGAGCACCCGGAGGAAACCCATGCAGACACAGAGAGAACATGCACACTCCACACAGGCAGTGATCCCAAGCTGGGAATCGAACCCAGGTTCCTGGAGTTGTGAAGCAACAGTGCTAACCACTGTGCTACCATGCCGCCTTAACCCAGATCTGCATCTGTCGACAATTAAAGAGCCAATTAAGGCCAGTTAAAAGTATTTTATCTGTGATTTACATTGCTTGAGCAATAAGACCATAAGACATAGGAGCGGAAGTAAGGCCATTCGGCCCATCGAGTCCACTCCACCATTCAATCATGGTTGATTTCAACTCCATTTACCCGCTCTCTCCCCATAGCCCTTAATTCCTCGAGAAATCAAGAATTTATCAATTTCTGTCTTGAAGACGCTCAACGTCTCGGCCTCCACAGCCCTCTGTGGCAATGAATTCCACAGACCCACCACTCTCTGGCTGAAGAAATTTCTCCTCATCTCTGTTCTAAAGTGACTCCCTTTTATTCTAAGGCTGTGCCCCCGCGTCCTAGTCTCCCCTGTTAATGGAAACAACTTCCCTACGTCCATCCTATCTAAGCCGTTCATTATCTTGTAAGTTTCTATCAGATCTCCCCTCAACCTCCTAAACTCCAATGAATATAATCCCACGATCCTCAGACGTTCATCGTATGTCAGGCCTACCATTCCTGGGATCATCCGTGTGAATCTCCGCTGGACCCGCTCCAGTGCCAGTATGTCCTTCCTGAGGTGTGGGGCCCAAAATTGCTCACAGTACTCCAAATGGGGCCTAACCAGTGCTTTATAAAGCCTCAGAAGTACATCCCTGCTTTTGTATTCCAAGCCTCTTGAGATAAATGACAACATTACATTTGCTTTCTTAATTACGGACTCAACCTGCAAGTTTACCTTTAGAGAATCCTGGACTAGGACTCCCAAGTCCCTTTGCACTTTAGCATTATGAATTTTGTCACCGTTGCATGCTCATTGCATGCAAAAAACAGGTCGGCAGGAAGCATTTTTTCATCAAATTGTCATACAAAAGTGGGATAAAGAGCCCCTGGAGCACACGCACTTTCAGTTTATTTGCAAGTTTGCTGTTGTCTGAGATTAGAGTCCTGCCAGATTTCCTTTGATTGCCATAGCTTTGTAAGCCTATCTATATTTGAGGACTTCATCTACTCTGGAAGCTTTGAGGGTTACAGCACAGTTGTTAGGTACCAGATCAGAATCCCAAGGTATGTCATGAAGCCAGACTGGACTCCAACAATTTTCTATTTTGGTATTAATGAGAGGATAAGGTTTTTCAATCTCGGTGTGATTCTACTGACAAATTTGGAAGCTTTTATCAAAACAAATTTTATTTAACAACACAGTTTAACTATAACAAATATATTAGCTGAACTTTTAACAATTGAACAATACTTAAACAAGACAAGATACAATTCTTAACTACTAACCTCTCACAATGAGTTACTTTTCAAGCAATATTCTTCTTATCGACTTAAGCCCCCTCTTTAAAAAATAGTCAGCAAAACACATTGGCAGCTGAGGAAAGTGCAGTAGCCCTACAGGTCAGGGAGGAT
This sequence comes from Mustelus asterias, assembly GCF_964213995.1. Lineage (NCBI taxonomy): Eukaryota > Metazoa > Chordata > Chondrichthyes > Carcharhiniformes > Triakidae > Mustelus > Mustelus asterias. Next base: position 32,393,317 of record NC_135817.1, on the reverse strand, counting down.
GCCTGCATGTGATGTGTCTGATGAGGAGCCGGGAGGGGCAGAGGGTGAAGATGTGGAGGAAGATTGGAAATACCTTCAGAAAGGCAGGGACACCAGGGATGCCTTGAACTTGTGATCTTTTAGCTAGACCTCCAAGGCATTAATGGCACTGTCTTCTGTGCAAACTATCGTGATATGTCAGACAAACTCCAAACTTTGGCAGCAGACTACACAATACAGTTACAAGCCTGTGCTACATCTGGCTCCTATTACAACCAACAAGCAATCTCAGTCCATTAAAGCAAAATCAAATTAATTTTCAATGCACCAAAAAAGAAAATATATTCTGGCCACACCATACAGAAACTTCTAAATAATAAATGCAAATAATGTCACTCGTGACAAGCCCCTTGTGGTATTTTGTTAAAGGGTAGGTTTGCAGACCACAAAGATACAAGCAAACAAGAACTTATTGAAAAGGTACTTACAGGCTGCTCATTTACCCATATAAATGGACGATGATGTTCCAAAAAGGAACAACATGAACACAAAACAATCTCCTCCCCCTTTACATCAGATGTTCCTGCAATGAAGTACAATATAATGCTAACAATCAAAATCAGTATGAACAACTAATAAACACAATAGTTAAAAGTTTAGGTGTTTTGAAGGTCGTCGATTTCTGGGTGGTTTTCGGCGAATCTCAGGCGTTGCTTTTTCATGTTGACTGCAACCTCTGATATTTTTGTTTTATTTTGGGCATTGTCCAAGGTTGTCTTCACCGGAGTCGACGTAGTGTTCAGCATTGACTCAGCGTTGAAGTGTTCTCAGCTGAGGTACTGTTCTCCCCAATTATTTTGGATATTGTCAGGTTCTTGGGTATGCCTAGGCCTTCATTTGGCATAGCTTGTGATTCTGTCTCTGGCAAATTGGTTCTGGTTGCCAAAGGTTGGCCTGCATGTCCCCTCCATGCTTTATCATCTCGAGCTTTTACGGTGTAGATCTATGCTAAGGTGATGGCAGGAATCCACTTTTCACTGGTGCTATAGTTCCATGCCAATACTTCTTGACCTTTATGAAAAACACAGTGTTCAGCACTGTATAATCTGACCTTCCTGTTTCTTCTTGACAATTTCTGTTTTCTTGGGCTGCTTAGGCAAATCAAACACTGGGGGCCCGATTTTACCATTTTCATTCTAAGTGCCGAATCTGGGCGAAGTACAGAGCCAACTTAGAAATCCGCTTTCAGGTGCCCCCATACGCTCTCAGCCATCTCCAGTCTGATTTGCGCTGTGGGCGGGGCTTAGCGTTGCCGGAATGATCGGAGCTCTGAACTGCGCATGCGCAGTTATAAAAAAATTGGAAAAAGCGCGCCTGTGTTGGATCGCTCCCGAGCCGCAGAAAGCAGAGAAAATGGCCAGGGAGTGAAAAGCAGGAGCGAGGGTGTACCTCGGGATGGGGGGGGGGGGCAGATGGATCTCTGGTGTGGGGGCACAGATGGATCTCTGGTGGGGGTGTGGGAGGTGCAGGGGGGTCCACTGACACTCTGCGGGTGATCGGTGGGGGGGGAGGGGGGGCAAGGGTGGTGATCAGTCTGGGTAGCGGGGGGTGGTGGATAAGAGGGACAGTGATATGTGTGTGTCCCTCTTATTCACCCCTCCCCACTATCCAGACCGATCGCTACCTCTGCCTCCCTCCCCCCCCCATCGATTGCCCGCAGAGTGGCAGCGGACCCCCCTGCCCCCCACCAGAGATCCATCTGCCCCCCTCCAGAGATCCATCTGCGCCCCCCACCAGAGATCCATCTGCCCCCCCACCAGAGATCCATCTGCCCCCCCCACCAAAGATCCATCTGCCCCTCCACCAGAGATCCATCTGCTCCCCCTCCCTGAGATACATCTTACCCGCCTCCCTCCTGCCCCCCCCCCCCCAAGACACCGATCTAGCCTCACGCCCTCCCCCACCCCTCACCTAAGACAACGATCCGGCCTCACTGCCTCCCCCCCTCAAGACAACGATCCGGCCTCACTTCCCCCCCTCTCTCAAGACAACGATCTGGCCTCACTCCCTCCCCCCCCTCCAAGACAACGATCCGGCCTCAGTCCCTCCCCCCCCCCCCCCACCAAGACAACGATCTAGCCTCACTCCCTCCCCCCCCCCCCCCAAGACAACGATCCGGCCTCACTCCCTCCCCCCCCCACCAAGACAACGATCTGGCCTCACTCCCTTCCCCCCCCTCCCACAGAGAATGGTCTGGCCGCACTCCTCCCTTCCCCAAACAACGATCTGGCTCACTCCCACCACCCCCCCAGACGACAACCTGGCCTCACTCCCCCCCCCCACCCCAGACGATGATCTGGCCTCACTACCACCCCCCCAACAACGAACGTGCCTCAGTCCCCGTCCCCCCCCGAGAATGGTCTGGCCTCACTCCCCCTCCCCTCCAGAGGAACATCTGACCCGCCTCCCCCCCCCAACCACCAGACAACGATCAGCCCTCCCCCCCCTACCAGACAATGATTGGCCCACCCCCCCCCCCCCACCAGAGATACATCTGACCCGCCTCCTCCTCCTCCTCCCCCCAACCAGACAACGATCTGACCTCACTCCCCTCCTCCCCCCTCGAACCAGAGAATGATCTGACCCACCTCCCTCCTCAACCCCACCACTGATCTGAGTCAGAGAGCCGTTGGAAGCACTGAACGCGCTCTTCAGAGGCTGGGGCACCCGACTCAGACTTTTATTCAGCAGATCCCTAAAAGCGCGGTTCTGGATCGGCAAACGCGGTGGTAAAGGGGGAAATGCTGATAGAGTTGGCAGTTCATTAATTCAATTTAAATGCATGCAAATGCATGCATTTAAATTGTCGTTGCGCCTGATTTGGGCGCAGAACGGATCCCCACTATTCACAGGTCTCGGTAAAGTGGCGATCTGCGTGGACGCGGGTGCAGATCGCGATATAGGTCTCACACCCGACTTTACCGCGATTTTGCGCCCAAAAACAGGCACAAATTGTTGGTAAAATCGGGCCCTGTGTGTACTTGATGCTTTATCATGAGCCAAGCTGGAGAACTTTGGATTGTTGAATGAGCAATATTCCTACAAGTCATTAGGATTTGGTTCAGTCGTTTAGACAATGAACCTTGCTCTTAAGTTACTGTGGTGGACCTCAGTTGTGCCTTTGTCCTGTATGGACCACCGTTGTGTGTGCTTGTCATACCTGGACACATCCCCTTCCAGTTTGGGTCCTCCCCTCAGCACCTAGTATAAAGGTGGCTGTCTCCTCCCCCTTGTTCAGTCCAGGTTGGTTATATGTTGGGATTTGCTCCTGATTCTGTTGTGAATAAAAGCCTACACTTATATTGGCATATCGGTAGTCTTTCGCCTTATTGATAGTGCATCAATTTTATTCACAACAGTTACTACTATGGAGCAGTTTCTAAAACCCAACAAGTTAGCATTAGACCCTCAAGAGGTTGGAGCCTCACATAAATTTGATCATTGGTTGGACTGCTTCGAAGCATTCATCAACACCGCTACGGCCATCGATACCGACGCTGCTAAACTCCACGTGCTCCGCGCCCGGGTAAGCGAAACTGTCTATGGAATCTTCCGGGACGCTGCTACTTACGCAGACGCTATCGAACTCCTAAAAGGGCAGTTCCGAAAGAGCCCTAACGTGGTTTACGCCAGACACCTCCTAACTACCCGCAAGCGGCAGCCAGGAGAATCGTGCGCCCAATTTCTGCGCGCCCTGCGGGTCCTCGCTCGAGCATGTGACTGTAAGGCTGTTACAGCAGCTCAGAACACGGAGGATCTGATCCGCGACGCCTACTTTGCGGGCATTAAGTCTACATACATCCAGCAGCGTCTGCTGGAACAAGATGACCTAGACCTCCGGAAAACGGCCACGATGGCTGAAACGTTAGAAGCGACCTCCCATAATCTCGGGTCTTACCTTGCATCCCATTCCACCGATGGCTCCACCGCGACGGCTGTTCCGGCGGGGCCCAAATGTTACTTTTGTGGCCTACCTAAGCACCCTCGGCGTCGCTGCCTGGCGAAGGACGCGATTTGCTCCGGATGCGGTAAGCTAGGCCACTTTGTTAAAGTCTGCCGCGCAAAGCCGCTTCCGAAGCCTCGTGGAGCCATGTGTGCTCCGAGGGCGCAGCCATCTTTAATGCAGGCGGCGGCTGCGCGCGAATCGCCATCTTTGATGCGGTCACCGGAAGTGCGGGAATCGCCATCTTTGATGCGGTCACCGGAAGTGCGGGAGTCGCCATCTTTGAGACTGGCATCAAGGCGAGCTGAGCAGGAAGCTTCATCCGTGACGTCATCAGACGGCAACGAAGATGGATTCTTCTTTAATTCAATGGTGGCATCGATTTGCTTGGACCAGTCGCAGCCTCATCAACTCTCCAAGTCCATAATGGAGATCAAGGTAAATGGTTATGCAGAAAACTGCCTGTTTGACTGTGGGAGCACAGAAAGTTTTATACACCCTCGCACAGTGCATCAATATGCCCTTCCCGTGCGACCCTGGAGCCAGACCATCTCCATGGCCTCGAATTCCCACTCGGTGGAGGTCCTCGGGTGCTGCTTGGTGACGCTGACGGTACAGGGCACAGTCTACGAGCGTTTTCGGGTCCTCGTGCTGCCGCGACTCTGCGCAGCTGTACTGCTGGGGTTAGATTTCCTCAGCCATCATAGAAGCGTCATCCTGCAGTATGATGGCCCTTATCCCCCGCTCTCTGTCTGCCAGGCGCCGTCACGGCAGCGCCCCTCACGCACCACCTGCAGTCTCTCGACCCTCAAGATCACCCCCCCCCCCCGTTATTTGATAACCTCACCCCGGATTGTAGGCCTATAGCCACCAAGAGTAGGCGCTACAGTGCGGATGACCGGGCCTTCATTCGGTCCGAGGTACAACGGCTGCTCCGGGAAGGGATTATCCAGGCCAGCACCAGCCCCTGGAGGGTGCAAGTGGTCGTAGTTAAATCGGGGGAGAAACACCGCATGGTGACTGACTACAGCCAGACCATAAATAGGTATACCCAACTAGATGCGTATCCTCTTCCCCGTATCGCGGACATAGTCAACCGCATCGCGCACCATAGGGTTTTCTCGACGATCGATTTGAAATCGGCTTACCACCAGCTCCCTATCCGCTCGGAGGATCGCCCATATACTGCCTTTGAGGCGGATGGCCGCCTCTACCAGTTCCTCCGAGTCCCCTTTGGTGTCACCAATGGGGTCTCAGTCTTCCAACGGGCCATGGATCAAATGGTGGACCAGCACGGACTACGGGCCACTTTCCCGTATCTGGATAACGTCACCATCTGCGGCCATGACCTGCAGGATCATGATGCCAACCTACAAAAATTCCTTCGTACGGCCACTCTCCTGAACCTCACATATAATGAGGCGGTGTGTTTTCCGGAAACGCCGCCTCGCCATCCTTGGGTACATGATAGAAAATGGTGTCCTTGGCCCCGACCCAGCCCGTATGCGTCCCCTTATGCAGCTTCCCCTTCCTACTACCCTCAAAGCACTGAGGAGATGCCTGGGCTTCTTCTCCTATTATGCCCAGTGGGTTCCCCGTTACGCAGATAAAGCCCGTCCGCTCCTAAAATCGACCTCTTTTCCCCTGGCGGAGGAGGCCCATCGGGCCTTCGACGACATCAAAGCGGACATCGCAAAGGCCGCGATGCACGCTGTGGACGAATCCATCCTATTCCAAGTGGAAAGTGATGCGTCTGACTTTGCCCTAGCTGCCACTCTTAACCAGAGGGGCCGTCCGGTGGCCTTCTTTTCCTGGACCTTACAAGGCACTGAGATTCGACACTCCTCGGTCGAGAAGGAGGCCCAGGCCATCGTGAAAGCCGTCCGGCACTGGCGCCATTATCTCGCGGGCCAACGATTCACCTTAATTACGGACCAGCGGTCAGTTGCCTTCCTGTTTAACACCAGGCAAAAGGGCAAGATTAAGAATGACAAGATCTTGCGGTGGAGGATTGAGCTCTCCACCTACAGATATGACATCATGTACCGGCCCGGGAAGCTCAATGAGCCCCCAGACGCCCTGTCCCGTGGATCATGTGCCAGCACCCAACTAGACCAGCTACAGTCCCTCCATAACGACCTCTGTCACCCGGGTGTCACCAGATTTTTCCATTTTGTCAAGTCCCGTAACCTGCCCTTCTCCCTTGAGGAAGTCCGGACGATTACCAGGCAATGCAGGGTCTGCACTGAGTGCAAACCGCAGTTCTACCGGCCAGGTAGGGCGCACCTTGTAACGGCCACTCGCGCGTTCGAGCGCCTTAGCGTTGATTTTAAAGGCCCCCTCCCCTCCTCTAACCGCAATGTTTATTTCCTGAATATCATTGACGAATACTCACGTTTCCCTTTTGCCTTCCCCTGCTCGGACATGACCACGGCTACAGTGATTCGGACCCTGAACAAGCTCTTCACCCTGTTCGGCTTCCCAGCCTATATTCATAGCGACCGTGGGTCCTCTTTCATGAGTGACGAGCTGAGGCAGTACCTGCTCGCCAAAGGCGTTGCCTCCAGCCGTACCACTAGCTATAACCCCAGGGGCAATGGTCAAGTAGAGCGGGAGAACGCAACCGTCTGGAAGGCCATTCTATTAGCGTTACGGTCTAGGGGCCTTCCCGTCAGCCGTTGGCAAGACGTCCTTCCGGACGCATTACATTCCATTAGGTCACTCTTGTGCACAGCGACCAATACGACCCCTCACGAGCGGATGTTTTCGTTTCCCAGGAAGTCCTCCTCGGGTACTTCGCTCCCGGATTGGCTGATGTCCCCGGGGCCCGTCCTGCTTCGGAAGCATGTCCGGACCCATAAGGCAGATCCCTTGATCGAGGAGGTCCAACTGCTCCACGCTAATCCCCAATATGCTTACGTAGCGTACCCTGATGGGCGGGAGGACACGGTTTCTGTCCGTGACTTGGCACCCGCGGGTGCCCCGGAGGTCACCACATCCTTCCGCCCCATGGTCCCTGGTGTTGTCCACTCAGAGTTTGCTACGCCTCTTCCTCCCTCAGTCCCTGTCCCCAATGTAGTGCGCCCTGAGCCTGTTGCGGGCCCCCACCCCCCAGCTCCGGTTCCCACTGTTCCCCATATGCCACCAGGGCCACTGCTCACTCCTCTCGCCCCTATGTACAGCTCGCTTGAGTCGCCGGTGCCGTCGCCACGCAGTACCCGACGACTGGACGGGACGACGGATCGGTCCGCTTCACACCACCTGGCGCCTTCTCTCGACGTTCACTGTACGGAGCCTGGGCCGACATCGCTCCCTGCTCGGACGACTCTGCGACCTGCACTACGACGATCGCGACGGTGGATCAAGCCACCGGTTCGTCTGGACTTGTAATATTGTTTCCGCTTCACCCCCGTGTTGTTTTTTTAAAAGGAAGGGGTGAATGTGGTGGACCTCAGTTGTGCCTTTGTCCTATATGGAACACCGTTGTGTGTGTTTGTCATACCTGGACACATCCCCTTCCAGTTTGGGTCCTCCCCTCAGCACCTAGTATAAAGGTGGCTGTCTCCTCCCCCTTGTTCAGTCCAGGTTGGTTATATGTTGGGATCTGCTCCTGATTCTGTTGTAAATAAAAGCCTACACTTATATTGGCATATCGGTAGTCTTTCACCTTATTGATAGTGCATCAGTTACCTTCAATGAATGTTTCATTATCTGAACAAACCATTCTGCCAGCCCATTTGTGGCAGGATAATAAAGAGCAGATCATCTGTGTTGAATCGCATTCTCCTTTAAACAGTTTGTGAATTCTTGTGAAATGAACTGTGGCCCTGTGGTGAACCATCGTTGGTTCCCACTAGACAGTACTGAGCCAGGGTCTGGCCAGTACTACAAGTATGTATATATGTTGCTGTTGGGGTTAGGGATGGGTTGTTCTACTTGTTGCTGTTGGGGTTAGGGTTGGGCTGTTACACCTTGTATTATAGTTATTGTGGTACATCCCAGTCGGGCTCCGCCTCCTGGGAGAGGTATAAAGGTCACTGCTCTGTCTGGGACCCCTCAGTCTGGGATCGTGTATATAATTAGTAGCTTCGTTGTAACAGCAAATAAAAGCCTTTATTTCCTGAGCATGTCAAGACTCGTGTGTGATAACGCGCATCAATTTTATTTGCTGTTCAGTAAACTCTCGTCGGAAGGAAAAAAAACGATACAGAGAGTATGGAGCTGATATTGAAACCTGAACGTCTTACACTGGATCCACGTGCGGCGGGCGCCTCTAACATCTTCGACCACTGGTTGAAATGTTTTGAGGACTACCTGGCAGCCTCCGCAGCGGTCACCACAGATGATGACAGATTCCGGGTCCTCCATGCGAGGGTAAGCGACACCGTATACCTCGCGATCCGTGCAGCCACCGACTACACAAAGGCCCTCGAGCTTCTTAAGAAGCGTTACATTAAACCGCCCAACGAAATGCATGCTCGATACCTCTTAGCCACTCGACGACGGCAGTCGGGCTAAACGACGGAAGAATACGCGAACGAGCTCCTACAGCTAGCCAGGGGCTGTAACTGCAAAGCAGTGTCGGCAGACCAGAATATGAACGACCTCGCTCGGGATGCGTTTGTGGCGGGAATCGGATCATCTTACATCCGACTCAGACTACTGGAGCAAGGTCATCTTGACCTCACTAAGGCAATAGAACGAGCGGATATGTTGGAGACGGCCTCCAAAAGCCTAGTATTGTATCCTGAAGACCACGTGGAGACAACGTGGCAGGAGCAGTCGCTGATCCCTCCTCGTCCCTCGGGTTCGAAAAGCTGCGTGATGGCGTGCCCACACTCGGGTCTGACGACGGCAGCAGCTCCGGGCGGCCCGCAGTGTTACTTCTGTGGGGGAGCGAAGCATACTCGGCAACGGTGTCCCGCTAAAGCTGTGTTGTGCTCTGCCTGCGGTAAGAAGGGGCACTATTCGAAAGTGTGCCGATCTAAACCTGCTTCTCGGAACAGCAGTGCGGCCTGCGATTCCTCGGAGCCCGGTTCTTCATCGTCGGCATTGTCGAGGGTTTCATCCACGTGCGAGGCCAGGACGACGCCATAGGGGTCGTCGGAGTCGGAGATGTGTGACCACCAGGGGTCGCTGAGTTTGGCGCCATCACCCACGTGCGACCTATGGGAGCGGCCATGTTGGTCGGCACCAACCGCAAACGACCAGCAGGGGTCATCCTCGTCAATCTCAGCTGCCTGCAGTGGCGCTCATGAATCAACGGTGGCGTCGATCATCCTGGACCAGGCCAAGCCTCATAGACTTGACAAGTCTATGATGGACATTCAGGTAAACGACCACTTGATTTATTGTCTGTTTGACAGCGGGAGCACTGAGAGTTTTATCCACCCAGACGCTGTGAAGCGGTGTGGACTCCGGATTCAACCTGTCAAACAGACAATTTCTATGTCATCAAGGTCCCGGTCTGTCACCATGCTAGGGAGTTGCGTGGTAACTTTAACGGTGCAAGGCACAGTTTACGAGCGTTTCAAGCTCCTGGTGTTGCCACACCTTTGCGCGCCAATACTTCTCGGACTAAACTTCATGGTCCACTTGAGGAGTGTAACCCTACAGTACGGTGGGCCACTCCCTTCGCTTTCAGTGGGAGAACAGCAGCCTCCCAATTGCCCAAATTGCCTGTAGCCTCTCGACGCTGAAGATTACCACACCCTCCCTGTTCCAGAATCTTGTGCCAGGCTGCAAGCCCATTGCGACTAAGAGTAGGCGTTACAGCGCTGAGGATCGGATCTTCATTCGATCTGAAGTTCAGCGGCTCCTCAAGGAAAGGATCATACAACCTAGCGCTAGTCCGTGGAGAGCGCAGGTCGTGGTGGTCAAGAGTGGGAACAAACCCCGGATGGTCATTGACTATAGTCAGACCATTAATAGATACATGCAGCTGGATGCGTATCCCCTCCCGCGCATATCTGACATGGTCAATTAGATTGCGCAGTACCGGGTGTTCTCCACCATAGACCTCAAGTCTGCCTACCACCAACTGCCCATTCGCCCAGAGGACCGACAATACACGGCTTTTGAGGCGGATGGTCACTTGTATCACTTTCTCAGGGTTCCCTTTGGTGTCACCAATGGGGCCTCGGTCTTCCAGCGTGCTATGGACCGAATGGTGGACCAGAACGGGCTGCGGGCTACCTTCCTGTACCTGGATAACGTCACCATCTGCGGCCATGACCAGCAGGACCACGACACAAATCTCCTGAATTTCCTACGCACTGCATCTCGCCTGAACCAGACCTACAACAGGGAGAAGTGTGTGTTTCGTATGCGCCGTTTAGCCATCCTCGGATACGTGGTGGAAAACAGGGTCATTGGCCCTGATCCAGACCGTATGCGTCCCCACTTTGAACTTCCCCTGCCCACTAGTGCAAAAGCACTGAGAAGATGCTTAGGTTTCTTCTCTTATTATGCACAGTGGGTTCCCAATTACGTGGACAAAGCCCGTCCGCTCATCAAGTCCACTTCTTTTCCCCTAACACCAGAGGCCCGATTGGCCTTTGATAAACTAAAAGCCGACATCGCGAAAGCTACGATGCACGCTGTTGATGAGTCCATCCCCTTTCAGGTGGAGAGCGATGCATCTGATTTCGCCCTGGCCGCCACAGTTAACCAGGCGAGCAGGCCCGTCGCCTTTTTTTCCCGCACCCTCTAAGGCCCCGGAATTCGGCATTCAGCGGTGGAAAAGGAGGCCCAGGCCATTGTGGAGGCCGTCAGGCACTGGCGCCATTACTTGGCGGGAAAACGGTTCACCCTGATCAGGGACCAGCGGTCCGTGGCGTTCATGTTTAATAACACGCTGAGGGGCAAGATCAAGAACGACAAGATCTTGCGGTGGAGAATTGAACTCTCCACCTATAACTATGACATCATGTATCGTCCAGGGAAACTCAATGAGCCCTCGGATGCCCTCTCACGTGGAACATGCGCCAGTATACAGGAGGACCGTTTGCAGGCTCTCCATAATGATCTGTGCCATCCTGGGGTCACTCGGCTCTACCACTTTATAAAAGCCCGCAATCTGCCCTACTCGGTGGAGGATGTCAGGTCCATAACAAGAAGCTGTCGGGTATGCGCGGAATGCAAACCACACTTTTACCGACCTGACCGGGCACAATTAGTCAAGGCCACTCGTCCCTTCGAAAGACTGAGTGTCGATTTTAAGGGCCCCCTTCCCTCAACAGATCGGAATGTGTACTTCCTCAACATCATTGATGAGTACTCGAGATTCCCTTTTGTTATTCCCTGCTCTGATACATCCGCTGCCACGGTTATCAAGGCATTCTGTGATCTTTTCACCCTGTTCGGGTACCCCAGCTACATTCACAGCGATAGGGGCTCGTCGTTCATGAGCGATGACTTGAGGCAATACCTGCTCTCATACGGGATTGCCTCTAGTAGAACCACGAGCTACAACCCTAGGGGTAACGGACAGGTGGAACGTGAGAATGCTACAGTCTGGAAGGCTGTCTTACTGGCGTTGAAGTCAAAAAGCCTTCCAGTCTCCCGTTGGCAAGAGGTGCTCCCTGATGCGCTCCATTCCATAAGCTCACTCCTGTGTACGGCAACCAACGCTACTCCCCATGAGAGGCTGTTTTCATTCCCTCAGAAGTCTTCCTCGGGGACCTCATTACCGTCTTGGTTGACGTACACAGGACCTGTCCTCCTGCGGCGACATGTAAGGGCCCGCAAGTCCGACCCGTTGGTCGAACAGGTCCATCTCCTCCACGCCAACCCTCAGTATGCCTATGTGGCATACCCTGACGGGCGAGAGGACACGGTCTCGATCCGAGACCTGGCGCCAGCAGGGGACGTAGAAACCCCTGTCGCTCCCATACCCCCTGTTACAAACCCCATAACTATTGTTTCCCCTCCGGACACGGCGCGGGCAGCATCAGGACCATTACTTAACCCTTTTACTCCCGTGTACAGCTTGCCTGAGTCCAGAGGATGGTCGCCACTTCAGGGCGTGTCGGAACTACTCAATGGATTACCATCACCTCGGGGTCAACCGGCCTGTGAGACTGTGGAGGAACAGTTGGACATCGCCTTGGGGACAATGCCACCACGAGTGCCTACTCCGGTGTCATCGCCGGTATTGAGGAGGTCACAACAACGGTGCGGTCCCCCTGACCATCTGAACTTATAGACTGATGACAAATTATTCTGTTTTTTTGTACCCCGCCAGCCTTTGTCTTCAAAGGAGGGGTGAATGTGGTGAACCATCGTTGGTTCCCACTAGATAGTACTGAGCCAGGGTCTGGCCAGTACTACACGTATGTATATATGTTGCTGTTGGGGTTAGGGATGGGTTGTTCTACTTGTTGCTGTTGGGGTTAGGGTTGGGCTGTTACACCTTGTATTATAGTTATTGTGGTACATCCCAGTCGGGCTCCGCCTCCTGGGAGAGGTATAAAGGTCACTGCTCTGCCTGGGACCCCTCAGTCTGGGATCGTGTATATAATTAGTAGCTTCGTTGTAACAGCAAATAAAAGCCTTCATTTCCTGAGCATCTCAAGCCTCGTGTGTGATAACGCGCATCAGGCCCATTGTCAAATACAAGTTGTGGAGGATAACAAAATCTTCCAAAAATCTCACCCAATCATTCTTTGTTCTCTCTGAGGATGTTGCCTTCGTAATGGCGATTTCAGGACACTTAGAGTGAGCATCAATCAAAATGAGAAACATACGCCCTTCGAGTGGTCTTGCATAATCTATATGAACGCTTTGCCATGGCCCTTCTGGCCATTCCCATGGGTGTAATGATGCTAGTGGAGGCAGGTTTAGAACTTTTGCACAAGACAAACAAATTGTTGCCTTCTCCTTAATTACAGTATCAAGTCCTGGCCACCAGAAATAGCTTCTGGCTATCTCCCACACCTTCAATTTACCACTGTGACCTTTGTGTAGTTGGTTTAGTGCACGTTTCCTTAATAATGATGGAATGATGACTCTTATTCCCCAGAGAAGACAACCAGCTTGTATGAATAGCTCGAGTCTTCGGGTGACATATGGCATCAATTCCAGGTTTTCTCTAGCCATCTTAGCACAAAGTACCGTGTCCATAACTTCTGACAGTAATGGATCATTTCTGGTCGAATCATAGAATCCTACAGTGCAGAAGGAGGCTATTTGGCCCATTGAGTCTGCACTGACCACAATCCCATCCAGGCTCTATCTGTACAGCCCCATGCATTTAACATAGCTAGTCCCCCTGGCACTAAGGGGTAATTTAGCACGGTCAATCAACCTAACCCGCAGATCTTTGGACTGTGGGAGGAAACAGGAGCACCCGGAGGAAAGCCACACAGACACAGGGAGAATATACAAACTCCACACAGAGACCCAAGCCGGGAATCGAACCCGGGTCCCTGGTGCTGTGAGGCAGCAGAGCTAACCACTGTGTCACCGTGCCACCCTATACTTCTCAACAGCTTGTCTTGTGGTTATAGGAGTGTTACCTACTTGCTCGAAGGAGAAAACGTTTCCACTCAAACTGTTTATTGACTGGGTAAAGTTAATCGGGAGAGTCCATCAGTGTTCCAATGGAGATTTGACTGATGATATTTTATCGTATATGTGTGTGCTGAGATCAGCAATGCCCATCTCTGCATCTGGCTCGTCACCAGAGATGGAAGCCCAGTATGAGGCCCAAATATCATTGTCAGTGGCCAATGATCCGTTCATAAAGTAATTTTCCTTCCATATAGGAATTGGTAGAAACACTTGATTCCAAAAATGATTCCTGGAGCTTCTCTTTCTACTTTGCCCAGAAATGGAATCTACATTTGTTCCTAGGTCCACCGAACTTGCGCACACTCCAAGTGTAAAATTCAGGCCTTACACTACACTTTGTACATAAGTAAATAGTTACGTGTTTCCGATAAATACTACAGTTCAACCTTACAAGCCTCCGAACCTTCTGAACAAAGCCTTACAATATAGTGGCAGCTCATGAACAAAATCCAGAACTGAAGAAGCTGCTGAAGGACACAGATTCTGAAAAGCTAAAGGGATAGCATCCTGACCTGACTGAAGTCCAATCAAACTGAAGCTGGAGATTAACTGTAAATATGTTGAGTAAAGACTTTGGTTTGGGTGTGGGAGTTCTGTAGGATTTGATTTGATTTGATTTATTATTGTCACATGTATTAATATGCAGTGAAAAGCACACTATACAGACAAAGCATACCGTACATCGAGAAGGAAAGGAGAGAATGGAGACTGTAGTGTTACAGTGATAGCTAGGGTGTAGAGAAAGATCAACATAATGCAAGGTCGGTCCATTCAAAGGTCTGATGGCAGCAGGGAAGAACCTGTTTTTGAATTGGTTGGTACGTGATCTCAGGCTTTTGTTTTGTTTCTTGCATGCTATACAGAGTTACTCACCAAAGAATTCCCAGCTTCTGACCTGCCCTTGGAGTCACAATATTTATATAACCAGTCTAATTCAGTTTCTAGTCAATGGTGACTCCAAGAATGCTGATGGTAGAGGTTCAGCAATGGCAATTTCTTTGAATATCAAGGGGAGAGGTTAGGCTCACTTTTGTAGGTGATGGCCATTGCCTGGCATTTGTGTGGCATTAATATTACCGACCAGTTATCAGCCAAGCCTCAATTTTGTCTAGGATTTGCTGCATGTCGGCACTGACTACTTTGCTATCTGAGGAATTGTAAATAGAACTGACCACAGTGTAATCATTAGTAAACATCTTCACTTCTGACCTGTAGAGGGAAGGTCATTAATGAGGCAACTGAAGATGGTTGGGCCTAGGACAGTGCCCTCAGTTACTCCTGCAGCAATGTCCTGGAACTAGGATGATTGGCCTCCAACAACCACAACCTTATTCCCATGTGTTTCATATGACTCCAGCCAGTGGAGAGTTTCCCCAGTTAATCCCTTAGCTTCAATTTTACCGGGGCTTCATGATGCCACACTTGGTCAATGTTGTCCTGATACCAAGGGCAGTGACTCTCACCTCACCTCACCTCTGGAATTAAGTTTTTCTGTCCATGTTTGGATCAAGGCTGTAAATGAGGCCTGGATCCAAATGTTCCTGGTGGAACCTAAACTGAGCATCAGTGAGCAGATTATTGCTGGGTAAGTGTCACTTGATAGCACTGTTAACAATACCTTCCATCATTTTGCTGATAATTAAAAGTAGACTGATGGGGCATTAGTTGGATTTGTCCTGTGTTTTGAGCACAGGACATACCTGGGCAACTTATAATTTTATTGGCGCTGATGCAAGTTGTACCAGAACAACGTATCTTGAAGTGTTGCATCTTCAGGACCACAAGTCTTCAGTATTGTAGCCAGGATGTTTGTTGTCAGGGCCCATTGTCTTTTCAGTGTCCAGTGTATTGAGCGGTTTGCGAATGTCACTTGCAATTGAATTGTTGAAGATCGGCAACTGTGATGCTGGGGACCCCTGAAGGAGGCCCAGATGGATTATCCACTCTGGCCTAAGATGGTTTCAAACCCTTCAGCCTTGCTTTTTGCACTGACATGCTGAGCTCTCCATCATTGAGGATGTGGATATTTTGGAAGCCTCTTCCTGTTAGTTGTTTGTCCATCACAATTCAAGAATGAATGTGACAAAACAACACAGCTTTGATCCAATCTATTGGTTGCAGGATCACTTAGCTCTGTAGACTGCTGCTTGCAATGTTTGGAATGAAAGTAGCACTCAGGTATAACTTCACCAAGTTGGCACTTCATTTTTAGATATGTCTGAAACTGCTCCTGGCAGGTTTTCCTCCACTTCTCATTGAAGTAGAGTTAATCCCCTGGTTTGATGGTAAAAATTATAAGTTGTAGGAAATACAATTCTGCTGTTGCTGATGGCCCACAGTGCCCAGCTCTGAGTTCCAAGATCTGTTTGGTGGATTGTTGTATTGTTGAGCTGTTCTGAATTTATCCTATTTTAGCTGGTGTGGCTGATCATGCCACATAACACAATGGAGTTACGTAAGCCCTGTAATGCGGTAACTTGTATCAATATTTTCATGAATGCATTTGAGACAGGTACTTTGAAGAAGACGTGGTCAGATAGGCTTTTCTCTTTGTTTGGTTAACATATCCACTCACTGCAGGTTAGTGCTAGTTTGGCCAGTATGTCCTTCAGGAGTCAGTTAGCTCGGTCAGTGATGATGCTACCCAACCAATAGACAATGAAGTCCCCCACCCAGAGTGTATTCTAGGTTTTTCTATTTTCAGTGTCTCTTCCATGCAGATTTCAACTTGGGGAAGCATTGATTTATTAACTTAGAGAATGTGGTAGGTGGCAATCAGCAGAAGTTTTTGTTGCCAATGTTTGGCCTATGCAATGAAACTTCATGGGGTTCAGAGCCAATGTTGAGGACTTCCACTGTCACTCCCTCCTGCTGTATGCCACTCTTCTGCCAATTCTGGTCAGTCTGTCTCATGAGTGGATCAGAATGTGCCCAGGATGTTAATGGAATTGTCTGGATCTTTGGCTGAAATGTATAATTTGATGAGTAACTATGTCAGGCTGTTGGCTTGACTAGTCTGTGGGGCAGCTCTCCTAATTTTGGCGCAAATCACCAGATGGTAGTGAGGAGGACTTTGCAAGATCGACCAGGTTGGCTCTGCCTTTGTCTTGTTCAGTGCCGAGTTTGAAACTTTAATTGTTGATCTAGTTTTATTCTTATTAGACTTTTTCATCATGGTTTAATACAACTGAATGGCTTGCTGAGGGCAGTCAAGAATCAATCATATTGCTGTGGGTTTGGAGTCAGATATGGACCAGCCCAGGTAATGCCAGTAGATTTCCTTCCCTGTAGGATATTAATGAACCAAATGAGTCCACAAGTTTCATGGTCACCAATGCTGAGACTAGCTTTCTTTAAAAAAC
Organism: Mustelus asterias; assembly: GCF_964213995.1. Lineage (NCBI taxonomy): Eukaryota > Metazoa > Chordata > Chondrichthyes > Carcharhiniformes > Triakidae > Mustelus > Mustelus asterias. The sequence goes on along the minus strand of NC_135817.1, from coordinate 32,376,400 downwards.
TTATTGCCAACCAACCACTCTGGCATTGAAAATTAACTTTAATAATTGCAGGGAATCTCACTTCTTCAGCTTTTAATGATTGCATATACAAGAAAATAATATCTCTTTTAATCCAACCATTTGTTCACCTTGTTTTATTTCACTTTCCGCATTTTATTTGGCAACAAATTCATTATTCCAACTTACACTTACTGGTTCCACCTCTGCGTGGCTCAGTAAAGATTCTTCAATCTGAGTGGTTAAGGAACTGTTGCTGATCTAACATGGGCCATTTGTATGTCCTAGTGACAGCAAATTGCTATGCAAGATCCCATGCAAAGCCTGTGAACAAGTGTCAGTAGAAGATATGGCTTGTGCCGATGTTTGCTGTGAACAGCAAAACCCGATCCATTGTTTATGGCTTCACATGAATTTAATTCAAGTTGTTTTCAAATTCCAAAAATGTCATCATAAATGTCTTATTCCTGAAACATATTTCTTCCTAATGTTCCATTTAAGAATGAACAAATTTTGGAACACACATTAGTTACATCAAGATATGAATATTTTTGCACTTACTGTCAAGTCAGTTCCAATTGCTATTTTTTCTCAGTCCAAACAACTGGCAAGAAATGCAAACAAAGCTGGAAAAAGAGTGCGACAAGACGACATTGAATATTTCTGAAGACCTCTGTGACTTTGCCTATTTTCTTAACTGATTTTTATATTTTCTTAACCTTTTCCCAATGATGCTATTCATAGATAAATGCTCAGTTTATATCATGAAAAAAATCTAAAAAATCTTTGAAGAGGAGCCCATTTCTGAGTTAAAGGCATAATACTGCGGGTGCTGGAGTCAGAAACAAAAACAGAAAATGCTGGAAAATCTCAGCAGGTCTGACAGCATCTGGGGAGAGAGAATAGATCCAGTGTTTCAAGTCTGCATGATCCTTCATCAGGCCTAATAAGGTTTTCCAGCATTTTCCATTTTTGAGTTGCTGGTTAACTCCATATTGAAGACAGTGAAGTGGAGAATGCATTATATGTTCCACGATATCCGAATTCCTGGCTATGAGATGTATTTAGTCTTATCATTCAGCTACATGAATGGGTTGTAATGATGTTATTGCTCATTCTTATCTGGTTGTGTCAATAAGACAAACTAAAGAAAATGACTCAACACTTGCTTCACTGAGCTTCACCTTGTACAGGTAAAGTTCCCAGACAATAATCTGCTTCACTATCACACTTTCTGTTCCTCAGAAGTGATGGAAGAAATTGGGCCATTGTAACTCTGGGTGGATGTGTGAGTTTTAGTAGCTTTTTAAGCATAACAACTTTGTTAGTTTCAAGTTTATATATTCCTTTTAAATTTCTCCTCCAGCAACTTCCTTTTGATATTATTCAACTTTTTCTCTTTAATAGTCCATTTAAGAACACAAATTTTGGCACGTACATAAATATAATCAAAATAGGAGTTTTTCCCCTCATTGTCAGTATCAAATATTTCCAGATCAGTTTATAGCACAACCAAATGGAGAATAAAGCTGTCTCTAACTTGCTTAGCGATCTACCTTACTTAGGCACTCTCTCAGGTACTAACATGAAATTTATCCTTATCACAACAGTCTTCTTGTAGAAGAGGTCTCCTACAATCATGACCACTTGCAACACAGAGGAGCCTATTTGACTTTTGCATCATATATTTTGTTCAGTTAATACACACCAGACGACTTAAAACCCTTTTTGCTGATACACAGGATTTACAGCAAAGAAATAGGCCATTCGAACAACTGGACAATGCCCGCATTTATGCTTCACATAAGCCTCTTCGCATCCTACTTCACCAAACTCTAGTCAAGTAAATGAAACTAATTGCAATAATCCAAATGCATCAGAAGTAAAAATTAAGAGCTAAAACCTAGGCCTTTTGTTTTGACATTGATGAGAAACTTTGCTCCCTGGTCACAGCACTCAGTCAGTATTTCAAAGCACTGGTTTAACATTCTGATGACATAACACCCACTTGCTTACTGAGGGTTACATTCTAGGAAGAAAATGTTCACCTGATCAACAGTAAGCAATTTAAAGATTATTATAAAATCGAGCCCTACCTTGGATATAGGCAGCCTGCTGAGGGCTTGCTTACCTGATCCTGAGCACTGTAGTGCTATTTTTAACAACTCAACCGAAGTCATTTTAAGATCAATTTTAAGGGAAATCAAAATAGAATTTAAAAATAATTACATTAGGAAGAAAAAGGATTGTCAGGAGTGATGTGGGCCCAAGTAAACTGATAATTGTGTAGAAAGAGTTAATATTGAATATGTAAATATATAGTCTATATCATCAATGATGCAAGATCACATGATAGCAAAGCATGAGGAGATATTGTTCCAGGTGGAGCATCATGTAGAGACTACCTTGTGAATGGGTAGCATTATGGTCAATAAAAGATAGAGTTTGCTAATAGTGTTGCCTCCAGCCTTATATGTAAGTACAAGACCATAACTACCACATAGCAGACCATGGCAACAATTACACATGGTGTCAATGGTTAAACATGATGCAAGGAGAAACAAGTGAAGAGCCCAGCACCTGAAAAGAGCAGCAAGGAAACTGACTGCAGGGCGAGAACAATGTGGAAAAATCTTCAGCTCAATCGGGAAAAATAAAAAGTTAAAAGGAAGAGATGGATAATGCCCTACCTCCACTGGAGTGCTTAGACCACATGGAAGGCTTGAACCAGGCTGAAAAGTGGCAGATAAAGGCAAATTCGTGCGGGTGCTGGATTCTGAAACAAAAACAGAAAATGTTGGAAAATCTCAGCAGGTCTGACAGCATCTGCAGAGAGAGAACAGAGCTAATATTTCGAGTCTGGGTGACCCTTCATCAGAGCAGAGTTGGCTAGCAAAGAAGGCTGGTAATGAGCAGGTCAGTCGGTACCTTACTATATGCCATCGGCAGTAGTGCAGAAGACATTATGGTCAAACAGGGTATTACCAAAGACACACATCATACAAAAAAATGTTATTAAAGCCTTCAATACTTATTTTAATCTTCAATACCACCATTATAGAGTGAGCAAAATTTAATAAACACACCCAAAGACCAGGAGGGAGCACAATGAGCTGTATCGATTAGCAAAATATTGTGAATATGGAGACCTGAAGGATGAACTAATGAGAGACTGCATTGTTGTGGAAGTCTTAGACGAGACCACAACTATCACGTGCCAGACCAAGCCAAAGACAACATTGTGAATGATAAAAGGCAATATTGTAGCAGATACATGGATCAATATTTAGAGTAGAGCAATAGATCAGCATGCCCAATATTACAAAGAGATTAATATTGAATCCTGGCCAGAAATTCACCAAAATTAACACATGCAAAATGATATTAATGAATAAATAATGGGCGCAATCTTCTGGCTCTCCACACCAGCAGGATCTTCTGGTCCCACTAACAGCGCATACCCACCTTTTGTTTTCCGGTGGCATGTCGTGGGAGGCCAGAGAATCCCAGTTATTAGCTCTAAAGAATGACAAGTTCCTAGGACCAGATGGTTTGCAACCAAGGACTTTAAAGAAAGTAGATGAGGACATTGCAGATGCCCTGGCTATAATCTTCCAAAGTTCACTCCATTCAAAAACTGTTACTTTAGATTGGAAAACTGCACGTCACCTCACTATTTAAGAAGGATGAAAGAGGGAAACCTGGAAATTATAGATCAGTTATCCCAACATCTGTAGTTAGGAAATTGCTAGTGTGCATTTAAGGAAATGGGGACTAAACACCTTGGACGGAATTCTCCCCAAAAAATTCTAAATGCTGAATTTGCATGAAAACTGGAGTAATTCACATTGTTTTTTTCAGTGTGAGTTCAGACTTGAATCTCCCACACTGTGCAATGCAGCTGCCACCAGCACGAATATCATTACATTTCAGGGGCGGGGCCAATTCCCACACGGGAGGCTGAAACCAGTGGGTCTCTGCACATGCACAATGGCCCTGCACTGTCAGCCTCCCGTTTCAGGTCAGCTCGATCGCTAGCCAGCTCGGGAACCTCGCAATGCCGCATCCACAAACCCCCACGGCCCGACCACGACCCGCCGACCATTCCCGGCCCCCGCCCCCACTCCGACCTGGACCATCCTGCCCCCCCCCCCACTCTCAGTGCCAATCCCCCCCACACCCTCAGAGTGCAGACAACCCCCCCCAGCAGACACTTCCCTGCCCCTGATTGACCCCTCCCCACAGCAGACCCCTCCTCCCTTGCAGACCTCCCGCTCCCCTTCCAGTCCACACCAATCAATGGCCTCTCTCCTGCCCCCATTGATCCCTAGGCAAAGGGGCAGCAGGACCCCCACCCCCACCGGTCACAGCCTAGGCCCCACCCCCGTTAGGCCTTGCCCCAAGCCTCACCCCCAGTAGGCATCATCCCCTTGGCACTGTCCCATGCCTGGTGGGCAATGCCAAGGTGACCCCTAGGCATGGGCACTTTGCCCCTTGGGCAGTGCCATGAGGCACAGGCTGGCAATGCCAGGGTGCCCATGCCCAGGGAACACCCCCCACCCGACCCCCTGGGGGGCCCCAATTTCCCCCCTTCACTCCAGCGGGGGCCGGCCGCTATGTCCCCGAAAGTGGGGAGCTAGTGTAATCCCCACTGGAGTGAAACACTCTGGCGGAGTGGGAGACGCTAGCAGGCCTGGCGAATTCATTCCTGGGCCTGAATTGATATTTTACGTAAATGAAATGTAAAATATCATTTAAATGCTCACCGATTTCTGTCGCGGAGCAGACTGCACCAGAATCCGGCACTGGGAGACGCTAGTATGGCATGAACGATCATGGGAATCCTGCAAATCGCCCCCGCACAATTCTCCCAGCCCGCCACGCTAATTATTTAGCACAGCAGGATGGGAGAATCAGCCCCCTTAAAATATTTCAGTTGTTGAGAGAAAGCTTGCATTCTTTTGTAAAATATAGGTCATGCCTGATGAAACTGATTGAATTTTGTGAAGCCGTGACCAATGTATTGGACAGGGGATTGTCACTGGATGTTATTTACAGGATCCTCTGGAAGAGAATTGATCAAGTCCCTTGTAATTACTGTTAGTTAAATCTGAAACTCATGAAAATGTAGGTAAATTATTGATCTGGTGAGTAAATTTGCTGTGTTGCAGGAGATAGTGTATCGGGATAATGGGCAGGTACTCTAATGGCAAGATATATCTAATGGTGTTCTGCAAGGCTCTGCATTTGGCCTTAGATTCCATCCAGGCTGTGTACACTGTGATCATCCACTCCTGGGGGTGCCAAGCTTCCCAGGAATAAAATATTATAATAATAGAGTATGAAGAAAAACAAGAGGCTCTAGTGGAGCATAAGTGGACTGGTTGAGCTGAATAACTTGTTTCTGTGCAGTTTATCCCATGTACTTCTAATTTTCTACAGCAGTCTTAATTGGGAGTTAATACACAAATGCATGATTTTCATGAAATTCCTTTAGCCAACATTGTTTGCACAGACATGTTCCTCACTTCTGCTAACAAGTCACAAATCTATTACCTGGTACTTAAAAATAAATTCTTTTGAGAAGTCTTTCTATTTATATACCCTCATCAACTCTCTTTGTTACTTCATCAAATAATTCAATCAAGTTATTCAAACATAACTTGCCTTTAGCAAATGCACACCAATTTTTATTTATTAACCCTTATTTTTCTAAGTACCATTCATTTGTCCTGGATTATATCAAGAATAGTTTCCCAACATAGATGTCAGGTTATCTGACCTGTGGCTGCCAGGTTTTTTTTCCCTCATTGCTTTTTTGAACAGGATATGACAGGATTGAATTGTTGCAATTCTCCATTCCTCTAACAAAACTCACACATCTAAAGAGCATTGCAAGATTGCGGCAAGAGCCTCTTTAACAGTGGTCTCCAAATAGACGTTAAAGGCCAGGTTGAAAAAACAGCCAGCAACCTCATTAGAGACGAAACTCTCAAGATAGTTATTTGAGTATAGAACCACTCCACACGCCACCATGGGAACTGCACCAGCAGAGTTACTGATGGGCAGACGGCCCCGCACTAGACTGAGCCTGTTGTTGCCAAACCTGGGAGGAAAGGTGGAAAGACACCAGGAAGCCCAATACAGGGGCCATAACAACAGTCGCCAAGAGAGGCACTTTGAGCGGGGGAGAGAGTTTGGGTCAGAAATTATGCAAATGGACCCGCCTGGGTAACCGGAACAGTCGGGTCCAGGACCAGACCGGAATCCTACCGAATACGTGTAGGCGAGGCAGTGGTAAGGAAACATCTGGACCAGGTCTGGGCCTCAAGCACTCCAACCGTTCCGGAGCCAAGTCCGCCCTGCAGCCCTAGGAACGAGCAGAGTCCCCCTCGACAAGTCAGTACCGCCCCTCCTACACCATTGATGGGGACGTCAGGGTCCGAAATGGACACAGGGGATGAAGCTGCAGCGATTTCCCTACTATCTGAAGTGGACGAGGAACCAGACCTCCGGCGTTCGCGGCGGAAGAGACGGGCGCCCAGCCGTTACACACCGCCAACATCAGAGGCCGAGTTGGAGGATCCGGACCCGGCGCTCAAGCGGAGGAAAAGGCCCCTGAGGGAAGCAAACTGAGGGGATTCCTCAGACTTTGGGGACGAGGAGTGTGATAACTTCATCCAGACGAATGAGGTTGGCTTGCTAGAGTATGAATTGTCTGCTGAGTCCTAATTGATGGTTAAATCAGGGAGCCTCATGCCCCCTATTTAAAGCAGGTGTGTCAGACTCTCAGCCTGCATTCAGCAGGAAGCAACTGGACAGCTGGCTGTGTACAGATGTATGGTGTAAATAAAGTAACTTGATGATGGGACTTTCGCCTCCGTAGAGTTATTACAGTGGGCCATTGCATAGAACATAGAACATAGAACATAGAACGGTACAGCACAGAACACCCCTTCGGCCCACGATGTTGTGCCGAGCTTTATCTGAAACCAAGATCAAGCTATCCCACTCCCTATCATCCTGGTGTGCTCCATGTGCCTATCCAATAACCGCTTAAATGTTCCTAAAGTGTCTGACTCCACTATCACTGCAGGCAGTCCATTCCACACCCCAACCACTCTCTGCGTAAAGAACCTACCTCTGATATCCTTCCTATATCTCCCACCATGAACCCTATAGCCACCCGAGGAAATAGTCTTTGAACGTTCACTCTATCTATCCCCTTCATCATTTTATAAACCTCTATTAAGTCTCCCCTCAGCCTCCTCCGCTCCAGAGAGAACAGCCCTAGCTCCCTCAACCTTTCCTCATAAGACCTACCCTCCAAACCAGGCAGCATCCTGGTAAATCTCCTCTGCACTCTTTCCAGCGCTTCCACATCCTTCTTATAGTGAGGTGACCAGAACTGCACACAATATTCCAAATGTGGTCTCACCAAGGTCCTGTACAGTTGCAGCATAACCCCACGGCTCTTAAACTCCAACCCCCTGTTAATAAAAGCTAACACACTATAGGCCTTCTTCACAGCTCTATCCACTTGAGTGGCAACCTTTAGAGATCTGTGGATATGGACCCCAAGATCTCTCTGTTCCTCCACAGTCTTCAGGACACTACCTTTGACCCTGTAATCCACATTTAAATTAGTCCTACCCAAATGAATCACCTCACATTTATCAGGGTTAAACGCCATTTGCCATTTTTCAGCCCAGCTTTGCATCCTATCTATGTCTCTTTGCAGCCTACAACAGCCCTCCACCTCATCCACTACTCCACCAATCTTGGTGTCATCAGCAAATTTACTGACCCGCCCTTCAGCCCCCTCCTCTAAGTCATTAAGAAAAATCACAAATAGCAGAGGACCAAGAACTGATCCCTGCGGCACTCCGCTAGCAACCTGCCTCCAGTCCGAAAATTTTCCATCCACCACCACCCTCTGTCTTCAATCAGATAGCCAGTTACCTATCCAATCGGCCAACTTTCCTTCTATCCCACACCTCCTTACTTTCATCATAAGCCGACCATGGGGGACCTTATCAAACGCCTTACTAAAATCCATGTATATGACATCAACTGCCCTACCTTCATCAACACACTTAGTTACCTCCTCAAAAAATTCTATCAAATTTGTGAGGCACGACTTGCCCTTCACGAATCCGTGCTGACTATCCCAGACTAATCCGCATCTTTCTGCATACGCGCTAATCTGTCATAGTGGAGATCGGCGAATGTGCAGTAGCCTGCACTGTCGGCCTTCCGATCGCTGGCTAGCCCCACAACCACGTAACACTGGCTGTGGGACCCCCCCACCACCCAATCATGTTCGAGCCAGCCTCGACACCCCTGGCTTGCCTTGATCTCCTCACACCCCCCACCCCCCACGCCCCCCACCACAGCCAGTCCCAATTTCCCCCTCCCTGCCCCCCGCCACCGGCAGCTCCAACCCCACAGCAGCTTCGACTGCCCCTCACCCTGATGGCCAGCCCTGATCACTGGCCTCCCTCCCTCTGTCACCGCTGAGTGCAGAGTGGCAGTGGGAACCCCCCTTGCCCCCATTAGACCACACCCCCTTGGCACTGCCTGATGTCCAGTGGCAGTGACATGGTGCCCTCTGGGCATTGGCACTTTGCCCCTTGGGCAGTGTCAGAGGCCAGGCTGGCACTGCCAAGCTGGCAATGCCCAGAGTACCCCATTACCCCCAACCTCCTTGGGGGCCTCCATGCTAAGCAGTGCAGCAGGCTGGGGAATCGCCTCCCATTTGTTTCATTTGTCAACAGAGTGTAGCCTTCAGTGAAAGAGGCAATTACGAATGGCATCACAACACAACGCATGCTAAATTTCAATTAAAGTTCCCTTTAAACAGTGCCATTTGGACAAAGCTGTAGAGTTAAAGGGAATGTTGCAAACTCAACGGGCTCTCTTCAAAATCTGTGGCTAAAGGCAAGGCTGGCAAAGTAATGTCTTTTCACGTTAACCATCTGTTCACAAAATGTAAGAAACGGTTCACCGATGGCAAAGTTATCAAGAGGTCATGATGCTTTCTGCCGACACCTCGTTCAAAGACTTTAAAAAGAAAGATAAAATTATGGCAGCCATCAAGAGCATGTTGCTTGGTGTTTTAACAATAGCCAGAAGGGTGGGACCATTGTCCAAGGATGTGTCTCAAAAAATACACCAAGACTTATCAGGCTGTGAATGTTCCTCACTGCAGTTTGATGAGTCAGTAGACATGATGGATACGGCCCAGCTGATTGTTTTCATTCGCATGGCATTCAAAGATGCAACAACAAAGGAGGACCTCCTCACTTTTTTGCCACTCAAAGTGAGGACAAGAGACAAGGATGACCACAATGAATTTAAAAGGTATGAGACTGAAAAAAACATTCTGATCAAGAAACTGGATTCTATCACAATTGATGGTGCACCGTCAATGCTGGCTGTCCATGCAGGCTTTGTTGCACTTTGCAGAAATGGTCCTCAATTCCCCTCCTTTGTCAATTACCACTGTGTTATCCACCAACAAGCACTAGCAAGCAAGGTTATTGGCTTTTCTCATGGAATGATGGTTGTTGTCAAGATCATCAACTCAATCCAGGCCAGAGCTCTGCAACATCGGTTGATCAAATCATTACTCGATAAGATTGATGCCACCTATGGTGAGCTCATCCTTCATGCAGATGTGAGGTGATTAAGTTGAGGAAAAGTCCTCCAGAGATTTTTAAATCTACTCCCTGAAATTGTCACCTTTCTTAAATCAAGAGAGGAGGTGTACAGCGAGCTCTCAGATAATGTGTAGTTGCTAGACTTGGCGTTTCTTACAGACATTAGTGCAAAATTGAACGAACTGAACTGTGAACTGCAGGGGAGGGAGAGAGACTTGTTACGCATGATCGGTGAATGTGTTCAAATTGAAACTGGGTCTGTGGTGTTCCCAGTTAAAAAGCGAAATTACTGAGCGCTTTCCAAATCTGGAGAAAATCCAACAGGTCAAACGGAAATGATTCAATTGAAACAAATTCTACGACCACCTGAACAAATTGGAAAAATAATTCAACAGAAAATTTCAGGAATTATTCAAGATGAAACAAATCATTATGTTTGTTTCAATTCCTTTACTTCAGGCAATGTGGTTGACTCTCAACTGCCATCCGAAATGACCTAGCAAGCCATTCAGTTCCAAGGGCAACTAGGGATGGGCAGTAAAAAGTGTTGGCCAGCCCATGTCCCACAATTGAATAAAACAAAAAGTGCAGGCAATGTACTGCGGATGCTGGAATCTGAAACAAAAACAGAAAATGCTGGAGAAACTCAGCAGGTGTGACAGCATCTTTGGAGAGAGAATAGAGCCAATGTTTCAAGTCAGGATGACCCTTTGGGACATCTCAAATTATGACTCAGACTTCACAGCACTCACAGATAGTTCGAAAACACAGGTGTCTCACAAAGAATTGGTGAGTGTTATGCATGAGTACATTTTGAGGAGGTTGCAGTAAAGTCCAGCTTTTAAGAGTCGATCTTGTGCTGCATTTTGATGCGATTAGTGATCTTGAGCATTGAAAGGTTGGAAACCACTGCTCTACAATTTCCACTCTTTCTTTACTCAGCAACCTCGGACACATCCCATCCAGACCACGTGAATTTTCTGCATATTGAATAAAATGTCCTGGCATGAACTGAATCCAAAGCAAAGCAAAGTGAGATGTTTTCTTCCAAAGAGTCGGACTACTCTTTCCTTTGATATCAGGTCACATCCTGTCCTGAGATCCTGGCTGCATTTACCCTATGACTGCTGTGTTAGGACAGAGTCAAACTCCTTTGCACCAATATTGTGACTATTGTGAACACATCTTTAATTTCTCCCTCTCTTCAGGTATCATGTCCTAAGATGGCATCAGTGACCATGGACATCCATGTGTTGGTCCATGGCTGTGGTTGGCAAGGTACTACAATGGTTTGCTATTGCCTTCTGCAGGTTCTGGCTGACCAGGAAACCTTCCCATTCTTACCACCTGCTATAGATGTTTCAGAAGGATTTACACATAGTTACCCAGCTTGGCCACACCATGAATGTACCTTCCGTGGGCATCAAGTTGTGGGGTGAGAACCAGCTCTGGTTCAGTGGTAGGGACGCTAGCCATTGCACTACAAGACATCCTTCACTTAATGTCACATGTCAAACCAATGCTGCATTGTAATTTTAGTCTAACGAAAACTATATTTAAGTTAATAGCGACATTATTAACATAAATACTCTAAGATCCTCCCACAATGATGTAGTTACTAAAATATGCAACAGACTACTATCCAGATAAACAACTATATGTCATTATAATGCGGAAGTTCATGGTGATGGTATTGTTTGCCAGAGTCTAAACTCTGAACGATAACCCTGTGGAAACCAGAATTTTCTACAGCAGCATAGCTACTGCCCTCACTGAGAACTCTGAGTGTTTCATGTTGGAAACTTAGGTAGCTGTTAACTATTCCTCAGTAGCCACTTTCAGCTGTGAGACACTTATGCTCAATGACTTTTGAAAAAATGTGCAAGATGGCAATGGTTGTAAGAAATGCTTGAAAGGATGCTTCCCAGAAAGTGTAAAGTTCCTTCATTAGTTTTGTGTCATTCTTGATGGGCTCAGCAAGTAATAGGTCCTGAACTATTCCTTCTCCTGAAACAGCAATCTAACTGCTTGGCTGGACATTTTAACAGCCCCTTGGCAATGGGCTGAGGATGGGAAGGCTGACAAAATAGCGTGGGAAAGTAGTTAGGGTCATGCTCAACATCTTCCTGCTGCCTTACCATTTTGTGGAGATGCCGGCGTTGGACTGGGGTAAATACAGTGTAGAAACTTGATGTCTGTGTCGATATGCGCGATCTTCTTGGAGATCCTCTCCACTTGGAACCAGCAGTTTGTGGTGTCGATGGTAGTCATGATGTGGAGATGCCGGCATTGGACTGGGGTAAGGCCTTACCATTTTGCCAGGGGTGGGATAGCTGACAGAGATGCTGCCTGTGGGAGCCCAATTAAGCCACTTAAGTGGCTATAGGGTCTCTTCCCAATTCCATGGGGATTGTATAAGTAGTGGGAGGGTTGGGGGGCTGCTTCCACATTGGGGACCATTTAGAGAAACCTGACAACCTCCCAGCAGACACCGGTCTCCTTTTTGGGCTTTCCAGTGTTTAAAGCCATCCCCATAGCAGTGCCTCAGCAATGCATACACCGCCCCCCTCCCCACCCCTTTCCCCCAACCTGATGGCCATCAATGAACTTTTGTCTTGCAGATGCAGACCCAGAAATTACCACTCTTAATGGTGGCACTGCTAATGTTGCTCACCTTCCGATTGGTCTGGAAACTCTTGGGGAATGGCCTCTATCCTTGGTGGCGATGGCGGTCCAGTAGTGATCACTTAATTGGCTCTCTGACTCTCTAGGTCCTGCCATTGGCAGGATCTCAGTCGTCCCAATAAAATTCAGCCCAAGCATATTTGTAGAAGTAATCTGACTGACTGTGTTGATCTTGTTGGCAAACTCTCTCCAACCAGCTTGCACCTGAGTTATACTGAAAAATGTCCTTCGATCTCGAATAGGACCAAGTCATTTGTTGCTCTCCTACAACATAATTGCCAATTCATGAACATCAAAACATACTTCACCTGTATAGAATTATAACTTAGCTTTCTGACCACCACAAGCTTCTGAATTAATGGTGAGCTTGTGCTCTTTAAGAGTTGACATATCCCCATTCAGCTCAGATAACCTTTATAGGGCAAGCTCCCCAAATATGTTTCCCCTGTTGCAGAAACGTATTCAAATTAAAGCAAAGGACATATCATCACAAAATACAGTCAGATCATCTCTCTAATCTTGTGCACCGTTCCATCATCCAAATCACCTCAGATTTTTTTACGGCCTCAAAACAGATCTCCGATATTTTCAATTTGTTGCTTTTAGTTTTTTTGTTATCTTATCTTACTGCCTTTCAAGTTATTAACTTTATTGATTTCTTTTATTTCTGACTCAAGTTCTTTTTTCCATTTTCTCGTTATTCTCTGTTTACTGTTTACTTTTTACTCTTTCTCTGCCTGAGTTGACTTCATAATATAATTAGTTCAATTTCTGACTCAGAAAAATATATGGCAGATAATCCTTTCCTTGAATATTTTCCAGCTGCATTCATTAAATGGCATAATTTCTGTAAGTGAGAATCTGTGTAGCTGTGCCAGGTTATGTGCCACTCTGTGTATTCTATGTGAGTGTATTGCACTTACCATGATGCATGTCCTTTGTCCTTTTGCACATCTATGTAATCTTTGCAAACCTACCATCATCCCGCCACACTCTCCGACTTCACTTCAGCGGGAGCATTGCGTGAACGGCAGATAAGATCACGTCCATCAAGTTTCCATGGTGATGGAGTTGGATGATGGAACTTTGGTGGAAATCCTGCAGAAACCACCATTTGCATCATTTTTGAAGGTTTCTGCCAAATTTTTATTGGGATTCCAGACAAATATGTAACTTATAACTGGCATCAGTAAATTTGCACAGTAAGATGTTTCATACGAATGCACCCAACTTGATGCACTACTGCATTTGTATCTTTTTCCAGAGTTCTTACAGATCATCCATTGAAGGTGATGTGGACAATCAGAAGAACCTGAGGAAATTCAACCCGTAAACGGAGGATGTGGCACCAATAATAGAACAATTCCATCTGTTCCTTTGTCAACATGAGCTCAAACATGCTGCAGGTGCAAATGATTTGTAAAGGTCTTTCTTGCAAGTGAAAGAATAATTGCACATAACTATAGTATTTTATTATTCCATCTTATTATTCTCTCTTCAATGGATATTGTTAGGTTTGGTGCAGACCAGTGATTAATAGAAGTACCTTCAATTTAACAAAGGGGTATAATTTGCTCCATTTTCAAAAGAATGCCTTGCACGCTGCAATCTGCTCCAAAACATACACTTAAATTTTATTGTGATAGTAAGAGTTTAAAAAAACACAATCCTTTTGCCGCTTTGTTAATCTGTTTCATTCTTTTTCCATTTCCCTCTTGAGCTAATCTCACCTTCATGTGTTTGCTATTTTTTTTCAGGCAGGATAAATCCTGCTCTCATCTTGATGGTTTCCACTAATCCCTTAAAAATCTTCAAGACAGTAACTTGCCTCACCACACTGAGCATTAGTTTCTTCAGCTGCACGATGATTCCCTTCGACAAGGGGAATAGCACATCAAATTACTGTGCCGGATATTCCAGTCTTGTTAAACATGGTGAAACATTGAAAGCACATTTACTGTCTAACCATCATCTTTGGAATATAAGATAAACACTGTTGTTATTTTCATGTTGTGGTAGCGTATCCCTTTAAGGAGCACACTCATGGAGTGTCATGTGACCTGTTTGGCCAATGAGGCTAGAGCACATGAATCCTGGAGTAAACGTGGGTTTCCTTGCCAGTTAGTAGTCTGGAGTCATGAAGTATAGTAGCGTTTAGATCACTCTCTCTACATAGATGCTTACCTTCATAAACTGTTCATTCGTTAATCTACTTGGTGGTTCCTATCTTTGCAAGATACTACACATGTCTTGACATTCTTCCCATGGAGAACAGTGTGAAATTGTGAATAACATCTGACAGGTCACAGTATGAATGCTCATTCCATAGAAGTATCCATCTTCATACCAGTCCATAAGGTACATAGTCATAAATGGTGGGTGGCTGATTTTGATTCCCACATCAAATGGGCATATGTACCCACTCGATGCCAACCTCAAATTCCAAGCCAGACCTTGATCTGGAGTAGAACTTGAACACTACATATTCTGACTTAGAAGAGGAAATATTACCACTAGGGTAATCCAATTTAATTGTGTTGTTTGAGAAATTAATATTGGCAAGACACTGTGGACAGCTTGTCTTTTCATTTTTTTTAATACATCCATGAGGAAGTTTACACCCCTCTCAAAGGGTAGACAATATAAAATAAAAAAGAAACTACTGCAAATATTCAGCAGGTCCAGCACCATCTCTGGAAAAAAAGTATGCTAACGTTCCAGGTCAATGATCTTTGAAATGCTGCCAAAGCTTCTGAATAATTCCAGCATTTTTGGCTTTTGTTACAGGTTTCCAGCATCCACAGTATTTGATTTTGTACTTTGGTTTGAGGTCTCGTCTGAAAGACAACCCCTCTGACATTGTAACAATTCCTCAGCACTGCACTGCAATGTCAGCCGAGATTAAGTTTCTGGACTGGGAAGTGAGCCCGTGATCTCCAGCCCAGAGGCTTGTGCTACCGCTGAGCCAAGGCTGACACCTCTTTGAATTCTTGATACTTGAGTTGGCTCCTCCAGCTTTGAGTCCTGATGTTAAGTGAAACCAGGATTACCCCACAAGCACTAATCATAGCTTAGGAACATTGTGTCAAAAACAAACAGGCCATGTAACCCATAGGCATAATTTAGTGATAAAGCTGACTGTCTGTGTATCATCAGGATGTCTTTGCACGTGTGCATTCTCAGCACACTTTTTGAAGAAGTTTCAAAGCAAATATTGCTGATGTTTTGTACACTGGCCAACATTCCTGCAGTGCAACTAGAAGTTTTCAAAATGTGTACTACAATCTGACAAACGCGAATGTAACTCAACTCTCCCAAAGTGACATCTTGCTGCCCCTTTCAAAATACTGCAAGCTCGATTCATTCAAAGTGGGAAATCAAAAACGAAGTCATACAAGATATGGGCAAGATTTTACGGCTTCGCTCGTCATGAAACCGTAAAATCCCGCCCAAGGTCAACAGGCCTTTCAATGCTTCACCCCTCGTCTGCTCCGATTCCCATGGTGGGCGGGCAGTAAAATTCCAGCCATCAGGAATAGAGTAAAAGTGCTTATTCAATGCAAGGAGGAAAAAACCAAGAAGTTGTGCAACATGTTGCAAGAATCAAAATGCAAAAAAAGAAAGATTATACTTCGCAATTGCTTGTCTGGCATATGGAAGCCAATCTGTGAAACCATTTTTTTCATTGTGAGGATATTTAAACTTAATAGCGATATAGACGGTGCAACTTATAAGTCAGGTATAAATCAGACTCCCAAGCACATTGGAGGGAGCCTGGTCAATTTCATGGGCATTCTGGGCATATAACAATCTGAAATAATGGATCCTAGAGGCACAAAGCCACTGTTATTAACAAGGTCAGGAAGGAATTTATTATGGGATTTTATTATGCTTTCTGAGGTCAGTTTCCCTGAAGAAATCAAACAGAGAACAGTTGATTGCTGTTGGGAAATCAGCAAAGTTGAAAATTTAGGCTTTAAACATTTGTGAAAGAATACTGCAGGAAAGAACCACTTGAGACAGCCCTCAGAACTTTGGCCACATTTTGAGGGAAAACATTAGGTTTGGTGGAAGTGGCAGATTGTTGGATGCTTTATGTATTTCAGCAATGCGAGCATGGGTCTGACAGCACTAGATAGTGAGAGCAGAGTTGGAGCAGGAAGCACACCAAGTCGATCAGCACTTATTGGTAACTTCCTAAAATATCACCACACTTACTAAATTTAGGCTTTTGCGCAGGGTTCTTGGAAATAGTTCCGAAAAGCAACAAACAGATTTTGTTTTAGACTAAAAGAAACACATTTCACCATTTGGTTGGTTACACGCTACTGATTAAGCCAGATAAATGATGCATACTGTACCTTTGCAGAATGCAGGGTCTGCCTCCAGCGAACTAATCTGGGCAAAAATACAAGGGGTTAAAATTTTTATCGAGTCACAGAGTTATTTACAGCACGTTAGCCACTAGAAAGGTCACAGGGATTGTAATACGTGATTAACCCCTGCCTGTTCAGTGTAATGTAGTCAGCATAGTCACTGCATGCTGGATCTTCATTATCATAATTTGGTGCAAGCAACCTGTGCTCCCCAGGCCATCCATTGGCGAGACACATCAACAAGTAGCCCAATATCATTACTGCCCATCAGTACTTAAAAGCAGCCTGCACTACTAACAGCTAACCTGCACCTTTGAAAGGTACTGGGTGGCATTCTAACCGGAAAGAGTGAAAAATGGCTGACCATGGGAAAGAATGGGCACCAAAGTTTTGGCTACACTGGATGCCTTGGTTGAAAAGGTGGAAGGATTTGCCATTGTTAATAAACATTGAATATTGAAGTCGAATTTTGCTATTTTGAAATGGTGATAAACTGTTTCTGAGTATAAATATTGACCTAATCAAGTAAGGTTCTAGCAATGTACCATTGCAACACTAACATATCGTCATCATGTTTTGCGTTTGTGAAATTAAAATTACATTAAAATTATTGGTATATTGGCAGGGTTTCATCATTTTCATGCTGTTGTGTTATAAATGCTGAAACATTGCAATGGGGCTTTGCAATTATGAAAATGACAACGCATCTTTGCTAATATAAAATTGCCTCTCTGAATTAAGGTTTTGTCAATGTAATATGCTGGAATGTTGTTTACTGTTATGAATTTTGGCCTGCTGATATGGATGAAGTAAAATTCAACTTTGGCAGGGGACAGAAATAGGCAGTAGGAACTACATTCCAGCTGAAAGAAACATTGACTGAGGTTTATAATGGGCTATCTTCTATTGCCTGCTTTCTATGTTGATGAAGTTAAATTTTCTGATCAGAGTTTAGCCATTATGGGACAATGAGACATTTTACAATACAAATACTGACGTGTTGAAATGTGCTTTTACCATGATAAAATGTTGGCAAGTGGATATGGGTTGGTTAGGAGGCAAATTCTTTTAAAATCTCTACCTCAACCAACCTCTCACTTGCCCATTTCTGGTGGGGTGCAGGGTGTAATGATTTCAATGAGGCAATGAGGTTGGCCTCTTGGAGTATTAACTCCCTGATTGAGATCAGACACGGTGGCACAGTGTTTAGCACTGCTGCCTCACAGCACCAGGGACCCCGGTTCGATTCCCGGCTTGGGTCACTGTCACTATGGAGTTTGCACGTTTTCCACGTGTCTGCGTGGGTTTCCTCCCGGTGCTCCGGTTTCCTCCCACATTCTGAAAGACTTGCTGGTTAGGTGCATTGACCCGAAAAGGCGCCAGACTGTGGCGACTAGGGGAGTTTCACAGTAATTTAATTGCATTAATGTAAGTCTACTTGCAACAAAAGATGTCCCTGTTTGAGATCATACACAAAAATATGTCTCTGATTGAGATCATAATTGCCTGCACAATCAAGGAGCCTCACCTGTATATAAAACTGGGAGTGTCAGGTCTTTCGGCACGCTGGATTCTGGCTGTGTACCTGAAGCACTCTAGGAGTGGAATGGAGTTTGTAAATAAAGGGAATCTGGTGAAGGGACACCAGCCTCTGAGGAGTTATTTTGGGGGGGTTGTGGGAAAGGGAGGGTTTAACTACTCCACTGCCAGGAGGCAGCTGATCATTTAAATAATTTAATTAATCAGAAATGGCACAATATCTTATAGTTATTGGACGAGTAATCCAGAAGCTCAGACTATTGCTCCGAAGATGTGATTTTAAAAGTCGTCACAGCTGTTGGAGCAGTTTAAATTCAATTAATTAAAGGAATTTGAAAATAGGAATGAATTTACACATGGATTGCCTCTTTCCCAACATGGCAGGTATTCCACACTGTAATCCGGCAGGTTGGAGAAGGTGAGTGCATAACAGGAGCTCAGTTAGACTGAAGATATAGCTGACATTTAAAATACTCCTGTGTCAGTGATTGTTGTCATTGCTTGGCAGATGATTGTCAAATGCTTGGAAGGCACTTCACCTTTCCAGCACTTCACTCAACTCCAGCTGCACTGCCCTGATGCCATACCTCAGAGTGATACAGGAGCAGTTTATGCAGCTCCACTGTCCACCCATTCTAAGGGCCAAGAGCAGAGGGCTCACCCCTGCCAGCTCCATCAAAAGGGGCGGGAGCAACACCAGCAGCTGTACCAGCTGCCTTCTCCTCAGCCACATGTACCTCCACTGGGCAGAGGGAATGGGCACTGAGATCCAGCTGGATGGAGGTGAAACACCCAACACAGAGTCCATAGGTGGAGAAGGATCAGCTTCCTGGATATATTTGAACACCAGTGCCTCAGAAGGTTTATGCTTTCACAGCAGGAGACTGACAACATTTGCAACCTCCTGGAACAAACCATCCTTCCCAGTGGCAAATGTGGGTTTGCATTTCTGTGGCCAATAGGCATCTGTCACTGGAGGCCCACCTCTTCTGCCTCACCCAATCCAAGCACAAAAGGCTGAAAGTGTGTGAATATTGACTATAGGGATGTGAGGTGCCTGCAAAGAGGAAATGATTAGAGATGCAAGATGCATTGAGCGGAGGAGTGCTGTGCAGGGGAGTGCTATGAAAGTCAGGGTGTGGGGATTGGCACTGTCTTGCTATGCCTCCTTGTGGCCCTGGACCTTCTCAGTGGATGTCTCCAGTTTGGAGGGAGTGCACTCTGTCTGCTAACTTTACAGATGCACCATAGAAAGCATTCTTTCCGGTTGTATCACGGCTTGGTATGGCTCCTGCTCTGTCCAAGAAACTACAAAGGGTCGTGAACGAAGCCCAGTCCATCACACAAACCAGCCTCCCATCCATTGACTCTGTCTACACTTCCCTCTGCCTCGGAAAAGCAGCCAACATAATTAAGGACCCCACGCACCCCGGACATACTCTCTTTCACCTTCTTCCATCAGGAAAAAAGTACAAAAGTCTGAGGACACATACCAACTGACTTAAAAACAGCTTCTTCCCTGCTGCCATCAGACTTTTGAATGGACCTACCTAACATTAAGTTGATCTTTCTCTACACCCTAGCTATGACTGTAACATTACATTCTGCACTCCCTCGTTTCCTTCTCTCGATATGGTATGCTTTGTCTGTATAGCACGCCAGAAACAATACTTTTCACTGTATACCAATACATTTGACAATAATAAATCAAACTGTCCCAGCCACATCCATCCACACTGGTCTGGTTGGAGAGGTCGGATATTATCCCCTGTTCTTGGGAGGGGTCACCTCACTGCAGTCCCTCAGCTTTATCTCCAAGACTCTTGTGGGATGGAGTTGGAAAGGGGGAAGGATGGAAATGTCTTTTCAGAAAGGAGGGTCTGGAGCCTTGAAAAATCTAAGCACAGCTGAGCTTTCTGAAAACATGCTGTAGCCCCATTAAATGGAAATCCTTCCTCTGACAAAGTGGCTATGTCCTCCTGCCCGCCCTCTAAATTGGTTAGGGAGCCTGGAGGTGGAGTTTTAATTGGCTCACCAGTGATTAAAGTGGTAAGATTTCTCCTGTGAGCTCCTATAATGGAAGGTGACAGCACTGCCATTGGTGAGAGAATGCAAATGCTGCACATTCAGTTTATACAGACAGTTTCCATTATAAATGGAGACCTAGGAATATATAATGGAAAGTTGATGTAAATGTATAACATTCATCTTTGAGTTATTAATCTTCAAATAAGTTAACTTCACAATTCACAATATTGTGATTTGAACTCCATATGTAAGGAAAATGTCTGTGAAAGTCTTCAACATTTAAATTCACATGAGACTGAATTGAGTAATAATTGTTATAGAAAATTCAGTATAGATTGTGAAATATCTATTCTTTCACTTTTAGTCCACATGGAGCAATGACATTTACCTCATATTAATTTTTAACTGGTGCTTCTGATCTTAGTACGTTTCAGTCCCATCTGTACATTGATAATCTCTTGATCATTTTATTGTAAATTGTTCATACTTTTCATTGAAACGAAACTATCTACATTTCTTGTTCTTTTTTTCTATGATGTCTAGGGAACCTGGGGATCAGAACATCATAGTCACCTTTTATTCTTATGGTCCGGAATCTGATTAGCTATTTCTAGGTGTGAGCAGATAATAAGGAACAGCCACAGACCCAATAAGAAAACTAAGTTGAAGGATGAAAGCTAGGATAAAGTCACGAGAAAAGGTGCAAAAATACACCTTAACTGTCAGTCACTGCTCGCTGGTGCATTCTTCAGGGCAATGCCTCTTATCAATCAAAGTCCACTTGCCAACCAGACAGCACTCTCTATTCATACAGTGTCGCATTGTTGTTTGCCCTGACACTAGTATTCTTGCTACCATCCTGATGAATGCAAATTAGAAATCTTCGACAAAAATTCTTTTTCAGCAATACTCGAGTTCTGTACTACCAAACAACTAAATATAAAATGGTTGTGAAGAAATTGAGATAGTTAAGAAAGTTGTATTTGCATTTGTAGGTGTTGGGAATAAGCCATAGCTTTAAGTTTAAGTTAAATTTATATTTCAGTATTTTTGTGTTAAGAAAGGGGAACCTGAGTGTTGGTTTCACTTTAAAAGATGCCCGCATTCGAATGAGGTTTTATGGCTATTGAAGTAGAAAATCTGTGCTATTGCTTAGCAACAGGTGGCCCACAGAGGCAGAAAAAACAGGTTGGAGTTAGTTGGAAGAACATGCCAGAACAGGCAGGACATGAAAAGGGACAGAGAGCAAATCGCAAACTAAAGAATAAGGTTTCAAAACCCAGGAAATGGGACAGGAAGATCCCAAGACAACAGCGGGGTCGGGAACAAGGACAAGGATTGAAAACAATTCTTGTTCAGTTAAGCTAACTGAGGAACAGAGGCGTATGTACACCAGTATGGGTCTTTTGGATAAAATGGTTATGCAAGAATTGTAAGTACTTGCAGTACAAGCAGAACACCTTTATTCATAAGGTGTATAAATATTCAGACTAGTTTCACAGGCGGAATAAACAACAAATGCAATCAGATTAAGTTCAGCTACAGTTCAGGAAAACAACTCATTCTTGTGCATGGTACCAGTGTGTAGTCTGTTTCATGAATACGATATCATGCTTTCCCCAATCTGTCCAACTGTTAGTAATGTTCAATTAGCAGACTCCTGATGTAGTGAAACTCCTAATAATGGCATTTTGGGAAGCAAAGAGGATTTAATTATAAAAATGTTTCACTACGTTGCCCTTTAAATGACTATTATTTCTCAGAGAAGCAGATAGCTATGAAGTAAGCTCTATCATGGTTAGTGCTTAGTAGAGAGCATCTCCATAGCTTTTGTTTTGTTATTTAAATCCCTGCTTATTTTAGAATAAAAGTCCCTATTTCAGGATCTCCATGTTTTGGATCAAAGCATGGCATGGATATTTCAGAATAATGAGGGACAAAGGAATTGTAGCATTTCTATTTGGAAATATTGATGGATATTTTTATGATCTCTTTACAAGCTCATCATAGGCTGCTCTTTTATGATGGTCTGCTCTCCCATTAAATCTCTTTGATTCTTATCTTCTATCACTCCCAGGGATTCATTAGTCATTATATGGTTTAATAAATCTTTTAAGCCTAATTTTAAGTGGACTAGTATACCTGTGGCATACCATATGCATTAAAATAGATAGTACCTTGGAAATCCACAACTAAGCTAGTCATTAACAGGAAAATGCATAGCTTTGAAGCGTATTAATATGCTTCAGAGCCAGCAAAATACCTTTTTTCTAACCTCCACTTTCCACATTAAAAATATTTCCACCAGATAAGACTCTTGTTTGACCCAAAAACCCTGAAAGCATGTATAAGCCAAGGCCATTGAGTCCTTTTCACAGGAAGGTCTCTGTTGTATCATTCCACAATTCCATATTCCCAGGGAAGTTGCACTCTGCAGAAAGTGTGAATCAGAGAATTTGGGCTACAATACTGTATACCTATTTGCAAACCATTCTCCCTTTGTTTACAGCTTTCCTGCTGCAAACACAGTTTAGCAAAATCGTTCTGATTTGACACATCCACCCATCACCAGGAGCTGGGTAGTAGTTCTGCAATTTCCATGCATAAGGTCATTTCTACTCTGAAAGAAAGGCAATTGCCAGAAAGAAATACATTGGGGATGGCAGTTTTACCCTGCAAGAAACTTATTGTGATTATTATAAGAAGGCCCAAATATTTGAGCTTAACACCACATCTGACAAACTGCCAAAATAGAAATTATTCTGTGCAACTATATTTGAAAAGTCATAAATCCAAAGTGGAAAACTAGAATTTCAGAATAAAGGAATCTCCCTATTTAAAACACTGGCATGTATTTAGATTAAGAAGGTCCTTGTCTTGGGTTCCTTTGAGATGGTTGCAGGTCTAGTGAATAAAGATGTGGCAGACAATGTTCGGTATCTGATTTAAGGAAGACACCTAACTCTGTCCGACATAACAAGGTGTGTGCCTATGAGATTATGAGATAGATGACAAAATCTTTTTGTTTTGTTATTTTTTCATGGAATGTGAGTGTCACTGGCAATGGCAGCACTGCTTGCCCACCCCTTGTTGCCCTGAAAACAGTGGCTACGCCGGCCATTTCAGTGAATAGTTAAGAGTCAACCACGTTGCTATGGATCTGGAGTCACATGTAGGCCAGACCAGGTAAGGATGGTAAATTTACTTCCCAAATGGACGTTAGTGAATCAGATGGGTTTTTAGCAACAATAAATAATAGTTATTGAAACTAGATTTCAATTCCAGTTTTTCTTTTAATTGAATTAAACTTCCACCAACTGCTTGGGTGGGATCTGAACCCATGCCTCCAGAACATTAGGGTGGGTCTGCTGGTCTAGTGACATTATCACTACACTGCCATCTTCCCCAGAAGTGGACAGGTTTAAAAGAAAAACAACTAATGTTAGCTACATATGGAACAGAAAGTATGTAAGTAGATATGAAAGAGTTGTGTGAGTGAAAAGTAGCCTATCCAAATTGGAGGTAGCCCTTAAAATATTTAAGAGGTTGAAGCAATGCAAGGTAAGTCCAGTGGCTTGTAGGCAACACTGCAGATGTGGCATCATTTGATGGGTCAAGCATTGAATAGTCAAACCCCTATTTTTAGTGGGCCATTCATTGGCTTTCTTATCATAACACACTGAATTCAGATTTTCTTTTACTGAAGAGACAATATTCATATGGTTCATTACTTTAATTCATGGTTGCTGTACACTGGTTCCATTTGGAGGATTTCTTTCTGCTCCAATACTGCTACTTTCTGCAGCAACACCTCCAATGATATCTCTGAGTTGTCTTTACAGGAGGGGCAAATTCTGAGAGTTACTCCATGCATACCAGGAATTCATCCTCCCTTTTCGAGTGCTTGAAGAGGCGTTCCATTCATAATTCTATGCTCTTGCAGCTAGATTGACTCAATATTTTTGATAGGAAAAGTTATGTGCATGCAGTATGATCTTATGAGTTGTAAATATGAACTTATGAAGTATAAACATGAAATTAACACTTTCCTGTAAAACAAAATTGAGTTGAGAAGTCAGGTGACCCTTTCTTTACTGCCAATACACACGGAACTGCAAGAACCCTGAGCTATCTTGCATTTCTGAACAAGTCTTGAAAAAGTCATCAAAATGCAAATGATCTTCCTATCTTTCAAAAATCACATTAAAGTACAAATGGCCCTTCCTGTGTTTATTGGCTGCACTTCTCCAATGAAGTAAAGAGACTAGTTTCACAATACTGTTCGCAGACTCCTCTACTCCAACATTGAAATCAAGAAAATGAGTGTGAAAAGCTCTATTTTATCCAAATAGAGACAGATTCCATTGTCTGACAATGGCTTAACCATCAGAAACTATTTATGAGAATAATGGGAAAAAATGCTGTCACCATATGACAGAAACTAGAGGGGGAATTTTCCCATCCTGCCCGCCACGGGAATCTCAGCGGACTGGGTGGTGGACTATGCAAAGACCTTGGGTGGGATTTTCTGGCTTTGGGGTGAGTGCGGCTGAAAAATCCCATCCTAGGTTTCTGATAAGGAAACTTAATAAGGCATATTCTAATCAATGAGCATATATTTTTTCTTTTAAAGCTTATAAGAACATGTGCTGTTTATCTGTTCCTGACAGTTACATTACCCTTTTTTAAATATGCTGTCTTTGGTCGGTCAAGAGTTGAAGAAAAAGGGGAATCATCCTTATTATCTCTCCCCTGTCCATAACAATCTGGAGCTTGTTAAAATACTAGAAAGAAGCTCACATAGCAGAATTTGGCAGGATCATGCTGCTACTGTACTAGCACATACAAATGCAATCCAATTGTTTGATCCTGACGGTCGAATCACCACATGGAATCAATATTTCTTCACTTTGTATGTAAAAATGGAAACAAATTAAACCTGTATACAGATACACACAGGCTGTGCGCATAAAACTAGGATTATACTTTCAAATGACAAATGACACAGGAATGTAGCAATTATTTGTATACAAGCACATAATAAAAAAAAGATAATGTTGGAGGTTGCAGTGATTACAGGTTTGGTATTTACAGAGAAATCAAATAAAATTTCAAGTTATCAATTCTCAAGTTAATAACTTCGTATACAATGTGTTGACAATTAATTAGATGCATAAATAAAGCTATGGTAACTGGCTCTTTAATTGGGATTTAATTGGATCAAACAAAAAGTTAATTGTTGAAAAGGATGTCCAGCGGAACATTAAAGATATCTCCTGCTAGCAATGTTCGTGTTCAGAGTCAATAATTCTTTCACGAGAAATAGTAGTTTTCATGTTGTTAGGATTATTTTTTCATGTTTTCAACAATTATTTCCCCCTAATTTTACCATCCTCTCCTGAAGACACTAACGCTTGCTTGGTTATACTGCACAGAAGTAAGCAGCCATCCAGTAACTCAACCTTGTGAGCATATTTATATTTAGACAGTTTTAATCTGCATGAGTAGGCAGGAGGCTGAATTGCAAATCGAGGCAATGCTACTTTAACTCCTGGGCCTCATTAACATGCAGCCAGTTCCAATTCCTGCTGGAGCAGGTTGGAAGTCAGCAGGAATCTGCAGAAAATCCACAGCTTCCAGTTCTGCTTTGTCCCACGAAGGAAAGAAAGCACAGCTCTATTGGCCACTTCTGGAGCTGATCCTCCTCTGTCCCGAACTGGCCTAGTAAGAAAGCAAAAGTGGCACAATGTCATTAGATTCCAATATGCATGTATGTGAAGAAGGACCCTACAGTTTTGAGTATGTGTCTTTGTCTATTACAGGTTAAAGTCATGGACTGTGAGATCCTGGCAATTGAACACAATCTGGATAAACCACAGAAGCATTTTTAATGCTCCCTACCAGGCGAGGTGAATGGCTCCTGCATGTTGGAAGATTATTTGATCATGAACTCAATCCTGTTCTCACCCAACACAGGCAGCATGTTGGCACAGTAGTTAGCACTGCTGCCGCACATTGCCAGAGACCCAGGTTCGATTCTGGCCTTGGGTGACTGTCTGTGTGGAGTTTGCACATTTTCCCTGTGTATGCATAGGTTTCCTCTGGGCGCTCCGGTTTCCTCCAACAGTCCAAAGATGTTTTCCAGTTTAGGTGGATTAGCCATTCCAGATTACCCCTCAGTGTCCAAAGATGTGTAGTTAGATGGATTAACCATGGTAAATGGGAGGGGTTACGGGGATAGGATAGGGAGCTGGCCCTGGGATAAGATGATCTTTCGGGGAATTGGTGCAGACTCAATGGGCCAAATGCACTGTAGGGATTCTTTGATCTGCTCACACCTATGCACATTGGCTACTTTAACCATCTCTCTGCCATTGAATGTGCTGCACGGTAGCACAGTGGTTAGCACTGCTGCTTCACAGCTCCAGGGACTTGGGTTCGATTCCCGGCTTGGGTCACTGTCTGTGTGGAGTTTGCACATTCTCCTCATGTCTGCATGTGTTTTCTCCGGGTGCTCCGGTTTCCTCCCACAGTCCAAAGATGTGTGGGTTAGGTTGATTGGTCATGCTAAAATTGCCGCTTAGTGTCCTGAGATGCATAGGTTAGAGGGGTTAGCGGGTAAATATGTAGGGATATGGGGGTAGGGCCTGGGTGGGATTGTGGTGGGTGCAGACTCGATGGGCCAAATGGCCTCTTTCTGCACTGTAGGGTTTCTATGATTCTATGATCTGAAGATTTCATTCAACTTTATTGCTCTTTCACTGAATCTCATGCATAACTATTCCTCATTAGCAATCAAGATGTAACATTCGCATCTTCCTAGTACTTCACGTTGAACACCTAGTAGTTGTGACTTCTGCACTAAGGAAATATACCAAAATGGTAATAGTATGCATGCATGATTTGGTGTTCAATAGCAAAAGTTCTGGTTATTTAAAATGTATATTTGGGCAGTCAATACCTGATATGTAGTGCGAGCTGCAAATGAACAATAGGCCTAACAACTGAAGGTGCTAGACTTGCCATCCACTAGTTATAACCACTTGACGTTACATTACTTTGCTTTTGTATTCTTGCTGCAAACCTGGAACAAGATGATTCAATGGCAGAGAAGTGTATAAAGGTTGGCAGAATGTTCTGGTGGTCATCAATATCCATCACTTCATACCATCTGGAATAGGAACTATTGGCCGGAATTTTACCGGCAGCATCCCCCCCCCCGCCCCCCGACCCCCCCCCCCCCCCGACCCCCCCCCCCCCCCGCCGCCCCCCCCCACCCCCCCCCCCACACCCCCCCCCACACCCCCCCGCCACCCCCACCCCCCCTGCCCTCCACCGCCCCCCCTGCCCCCCCCCCGCCCCCCGCACCTCCCCCCCCAACTACTCCACCAATCTTGGTGTCATCAGCAAATTTACTGACCCACCCCCCGCCCCTCCCCGTCCCCCACCCCCGCCCCTCCCCGTCCCCCCGCCCCCACCCCCCCCACCACCCCTGCCCCCACCCCCCCGCCCCCTCCCCGCCACCCCCCCACCGCCACCCCCCCACCCCCACCCCCGCCCCCGCCCCCCCTGCCCCCCCACCCCACCCCCACCCCCCCCACCCCACCCTCCCGCCTCCCCCCCCGCCCCCACCCCCGCCCCCCCTGCCCCCCCACCCCACCCCCACCCCCCCTCCCGCCTCCCCCCCCCCGCCGCCGCCGCCCCCACCCCCGCCCCCCCACCACCCCTCCCGCTGCCCCCACCCCCGCCACCCCACCCCCGCCACCCCACCCCCCACCCCCCCCACCCGCCGCCACCCCCCCCACCCCCCCCACCCCCCCCCACCCCCCCCCCCACCCCCCCCCCACCCCCCCCTCCTCCACCCCCCCCACCCCCCCACCCTCCCCCTTCACGAATCCGTGTTGACTATCCCGGATTAAGCTGCATCTTTCCAAATCCTTTGTGCATGTTGTACTCTTGCTCTTGCAGCACGTAAGAATCTGGAATCAATGACCAAGGCCCGAATTCTCCAATGTCACATGCCCCTCCACCAATGCCAGCAGGAACGGAAAATTTGGCACGCTGCCAAATCTCAATTCTCTGCAGTGGAGCAGGAAAATCCCACCCAAGAGTCATTGCATTGCTGCTTTTCTAACTTCCTCTTTCTTGTGATCTCAAATGTTTCCAAATTAGTTTCTCAATTCAGAAATTGACCAATACATTTCATTTTTTGGAAGTGGGAGGAGGGTTGGCGCAGTGGGGATTGGGTTCTTTCGGGCCAACATATACATAGAATCCTTAAAGAAGGGTCTTGGAATCATTAGCAGTTACCTTTTCATCGACTGTATGAAATGCCATAAATAAAATTCGTAAATTAGCTTTGAGAAGGTATAAGGGCTAATTCTTCAACTGATGTCTGAGCCGTTGGTGTTCATGGGCACTTCCACCCTGACAATGAGACAGCCTGGCTGGACCATATTTGAGAGACGATTTAAATATTTAGCTTCAGCTGCCTATGCTGTGTCTTGGGATTGTTAAGAAAGGATGAACAAAGTATGTTAAATATTTATCAATCTTTCCAAAGGCAGCACTGGGTGGAGTGATGAAGAATTGGCGAGGAAAGGAAAGTGACATTAAATAAGATGGAGGCATGAAGTGGTAAATATGGACAAGTGGGGAAGCACTGTAGCGCCTGATTTCCTGTTCGACAGCTGGCAAGATAACTACAGTGTATAAGACATGTGCAACGAAACTTATCCTCATTGACATTCAAGTGCACCTTCCTCTGAGAGCAGCAGAGTACCATACCTTGCAGGAGGCTGGAGCTAGCACGCGTGATGCCTGTAGTACCTGTATTCCTTGAAATAGATGCAAGGGAAGATGGTATCAACTAGGTAGTACATGTTGCAAAGTGTTTATTGTTCACCTATGTAAGTCTTCATGTAAATTTTTAACTTGTTTCTGATGCATACCCTTAGATCAACAGGTTGAATTTGTACAAAAATGTTGAAATGTACAAAAAAGTCTTACCATACACACATCTTCCAAGGTCTTCAGATTGGACACGTGACAGGAAATCAGTGGCTCCTGTATATTGGAACTGCATTAATATGGCAACACTGGCTGTGTATATCATGGTATTCAGTGGGAAAGGACATAGAAATACAAGGCGGAATTTTCCAATCTTTTTTCAGTGTCAGGTTCTGACTGAAAAACGGAGTGTAACTCTCCAGCTGCACTGACCAGTTTTAAGTCCAGATTTTGGTGCACTCTGAAAAAAAAATCTGTGGGTATGGTTTATGCTATCACTGTGGCAGGCCTGAAAGAGCCAGTGAGGCTGGCTGCACAGAGATCAGAGTGCCATCTTTAAAGGGTGCCCCAATCACCATAGAAATTAAACATCCCCCAGCAACCCCTCCTACAGGACATGGAAGACCTCCCTTCCACATGCACTGGGGGCTTCCCCCCCCCCCCCCCACAAACCTCACACAGCACTGGCATCGAGTATCTTCTCCCACCCCAATCACAGCACAAGATTTGGGGATTTCCCCCATGCCTCCGAACAAAGCTCGGGCATTGGGGATCTCTACTGCACCCTCCCCACCACATCACAAGCATCGGGTGTTTCCCCCTTACCCCTTGAACAAAGCTTGGGCATTGGGGATCTTTCCCCCCCCCCCCCCCCACCCCACCCCACAGCACAAGCATTTTGGGCTCACCCCCCCGCCCCCCAAGAAATATAACAGGAGCCCCCCTACAATGGAGCTCCCCAGAGTGACTACCTCAGAGCACTGTCCCTGGCATAGGTTGGCACTGCCAGTTTAGGTGGGGGGGGGGACTGAAGAGGCTCTATCAGGCTCTGCCCCATCACAGTGTCAGCCTAAACCACACCCACAGATATTTTTCAGAGTGAACTGAAATCTAGAATATCGGATACCAGGCAATGCCCAGGCACGTCTCTCTCTCTCCCCAGGGGCTATACTTACCTTGGTGCCCATGGGAGGGTCCCCTCAACTGATTCTCATTTTTTAAGACCCTGTTGTAAACCTCGTCAACATGAGGTATGGATATTCAGTGAGGGGGGATCATGAGGCAAGAGGGTTTGGTAAGTATATTATAATATGTTGAAATATATTTAAATGAGGTTCCCCCTCCTTTCTGGGTGTGAACCTCTTTACATTATTAATGAGGGATGACAAAAATCAGGAAACGAGATTTCACCATTCTCACTGACGGTGGGCATGGGCTCAAAATTCTGCCCATTGACACTGCTGACTAACACATCAGTCATCTTTTTGATGAATACATTGTCAATACATTACCTGATTGTAAAGTACCCTGTCATCTCTGACATACTCTTACACCCACTCCCCAACCTGGTAATTCTTCCCTCCCTTTCAAAACTGCCTCCACATTTTAAAAAATGTTCTCTATCTCTGGCCTTCCAATCTACAGTAAGAAGTTTAACAACACCAGGTTAAAGTCCAACAGGTTTATTTGGTAGCAAAAGCCACACAAGCTTTCGGAGCTGCAAGCCCCTTCTTCAGGTGAGTCAATCTACCACCATTTACCATCTACAATCTACCACCATTTACCATCTACAATCTACCACCATTTACCATCTACAATCTACCACCATTTACCATCTACGATCTACCACCATTTCCACCAATCCGCCATTCTTCTTAAAACTTCCTGTTGTCACCACTCAAACCAACTTTCCAGCAACCCCACCTTTGAATCTCTCAAATCAACATTCTGCTCTGTCACAGCAGAAAAACTAAAAGCCCTAACCTCTAACCCTAATGACATATTTTATGAGTGTGCATTACATCTTCTCTTTGTCCATGGTCTCTCTGCAGTTTTGATGCAGTTGGCCACACCTTTCTGCTCTGCTAGCATTTCATTGTCCAACCCAATGGGACTGTCATCACCTGGTTGCACTCTTACTTATCCTATTGTTGGTTGGTAGCCAGCCAGCAGAAACTTTCAGTAAGTGGCCAAAGTGTCAGGCAGAGAAAGGATTTTTTAAAAAATGTAGCAAGTTGTTCTGATCTGAACAGTTTACAGAAACAAACTCTTCAGGAACTCCCAAAAGAGTATTAAAGAAAGATTTAAAAAAGAAACATTTGCAGGGATATGGGGGAGAGTGAAACAAATTGGATAGCTCTTTCAAAGAGATGACAAAGACACAATGAACTGTGCTTCTGTGCTTGAAGATCTTATGATTGTATTGGTTTAGGGAACAATTAGAGCTCTAGATATATAGTATGCTAAAGCACTAAAAACTTTATTGTCTGGCAATTACTACCGCCAGATGAAGCAAATAGGTGTTGTAATCTTGCTATTGCTACTACTAGTGTTTATTCTTATGGGGATAATAACCAAGACAGATCAATTTGGCCTGTCAATTATTAATATTTTAAAATAGACTCAAGCGCAATTCTGAAGACCTTAAATGCATTGCTTATCGAATCACTATTTGTTTTGTGTGCTACTACACTGTAAAATAGACAGACATGAGAGAGGTAGAGGGTTGGATTTTCTTCTGCCGTATCCTCTAATGTCAGGGTTAAAATCAAGGAATGGGAGGGAAAGCCTCCTGCTGCATTACCATCCTGACCTGGAATTTTTGTTTCTATCTCAGGGGGGAGGTCTGCTGGCCACCAGGTCGCTTTCCATTGTATGGAAAGTTGTTTGGGAAATGGTGCTGGAGCAACACTATCTCCATTTTCTTCCTCAGCGGTAGCACGCTCTATCTTGGTACTGGAAATAGCGGCTGAGTCGCAAAATTGACCGCCGTTCAGTGTGAGAGTAGAAATCCACACCTTAGAGTTTCAAGACATTATGTTCCATTAGGAACTGCTATTGTGGCCATTGACAATATGCTATCTGTTAGTTTATTCTCTGATCAATGGATAGATGAAGGCAGAATTGCAGCAAGCCTGCATAGTATTGTAATGTTCCTACCCTCCCAGGGAAAGGATTCAATCACCAAAGGTCCTGACTCCACCTACACAACATTATGTTGCTTATACCATTTAAAAAGTCAGAGAAAAAAGTTAATACAATGTTTGATTTTTAAAAAAATCATTGTTTCAAGAGTTGGGGGGGGGGGCGATTCTCCCCCCAAAAAATTCTAAGTGCTGAATTGGCAGGAAAAATGGTGTAATTCATGGTTGTTTTTTCAGCGGGAGTTCAGATTCGAATCTCCCACAGTCTGTGCACTGCAGAGATCACAATCGTGAATATCATTAAAAGCTCAGGGGGTGGGAGTCTGGGGTCTGACAGTTTTGGGCCTCTGCGCATGTGCAGTGGCCCTGAACCATCAGTCTGCAGTTTGTTGGCCAGCTCAATCGCTGGCCAGTCCGGGACCCCTACTGTGCTGCCCTGCCACACCCCCCATGGCCCGATCGCAGCCCCCACAAGCATTCCCAGGCCAGCCCCAACCCTCCCCTGTCCCAGAGTATCCCGATCTCCAGCACCGGCCCCCCAGCAGTGACGATCTCCCCCATCCCCTTCCACTCCAGCAGACCACCCCTCCACCCCGACAGACCCCCCACTATGGCACACAAACCCCCTCCCCCCATGGGAGGCAGACCCCCCCGAGAGGTAGACCTCCCCGGCAGACCAACCCTCCCCCCTCCTCCCAGCCTGCCCCAATCATTGGCCTCCCTCCAGCCCCGACCGATCCTCATGCAGAGTGGCAGTGGGACCCTCAGCCCATCAATCCCCTGAAGCCCTGCCCACAATAGAACCCAGCCCCTAGGCCCTTCCCCTTTGGCACTGCCTGATGCACATTGGGCAGTGCCAAGATGCCCCCGGGCATGGGCACTTTGCCCCTTGGGCAGTACGGGGGGGCACAGGCTGGCGCTGCCAGGGTGCCCATACCCGGGGGCACCGCCCCCACGACCTGACCCCTGGGGGACCCCGATTGCCCCATTTTCACTTCAGCGGGATCGCCCGCTAGTTTACCGAAAGTGGGGAGCTACTCTAAACCCCACTGGAGTGAAATACTCCTCGAGATGCTATCGGGCCCGGAGAATTCAGTCCCGGGCCCGATGATGACATTTAAATCACATTAAAAATAGATTAAAATTATTTACCTGGTCTTCCTGCCGGTTTCCAGCGTGGTCTCGACCACACCCCCATTGACTTGATTTATTATTGCCACGTGTATTAGTCTACAGTGAAAAGTATTGTTTCTTGCACACTATACAGACAAAGCTTTTTTAAAAAATCATTGTTTCAAGAGTTGGGGGCGGGGGGGGATTCTCCCCAAAGAATTCTAAGTGCTGAAATGGCGGGAAAAATAGTTTAATTCACGATTGTTTTTTCAGCGGAAATTCAGACTCGAAGCTCCCACACTCTCATAGAGAAGGAAAGGAGAGGATGCAGAATGTACTGTTACAGTCATAGTTAGGGTGTAGAGAAAGATCAACTTAATGTGAGATAGGCCCATTTCTCTTTAATGATGTTAGAATACTTTAAAGATTTGTGAATAAACACAAAAACTCACATTCCCTCATGCTGATACTCTTATTGATAGCTGTGGCTATGTGACTTGTGCCTGAAGGTTGAGAGGAAATCAATGTTTGAGGGAGAGCAGGAGGAATCCTGTTAAAGAATGGGTAGATGGAGAAGATTTGACTGGAAAGACTTCGGGATTCTCTCAAAGCAACTGGAAAATGGAAAGAAATGTTTCACTAAAACCCATTTATTGTTCTTAAAAGACTGAGTCATCTTCTCACTCAATTGCAGGTCACTGGATTGCCACCTGTATATCCATCTGTCACAAGGTTGTTTGTGCCTCTGTTGAGGGTTTCTAGACTGTTCCTGAATATCGGTGTCCTGCGTTGCTCTGTCCCTTTCCTGAAGACACAGTATCCTGAACCTCCCTGTAATCCTTTATTCCTCTCACCCTTTTCCTCCTCCTCTTAATCTTCCTTTCCTCCTCACTGGGGGTTGTGTCTCCAATAAAGACCACATTCTCCAGCTGATGCCGAGAATTTTCACTCTGGGGTTACTGACAGGAGAATATTAATGAATGGCAAAAAGAACCCCCTGATTGAAAGGAGGAAAGGCCATCTCAAGAGAAAATATCCAAAATGTAACTGCGCAGTGAAATGAACAGTCCCTGATCTCAGCTTTGGTTGTAAAACCCTTGCCCTTAAAAACAGATTTCCCACCTATCATACACCTCACTCTGAAGATATATTATTGCCTTCTGACCATATTATTCCAGTGAATACGTAATTGTTTTAAAATTGCCATTTAAATAATGCGGGTGGATTCCTCAATTCTGATCTGCTCATGTATGGGGGTATTTTCGTTAACTGTCGGGTTGACATTGTAAACAGCACCCGGAATTTTATGACCTTTTTGGAACAATATGTAGACAGCCCGACTAGAGAGGGGGCTACACCGGACCTGGTACTGGGGAATGAGCCCGGTCAGGTCTTCAAAGTTTTGGTAGGGGAACATGTGGCAAATAGTGACCACAATTCTGTTAGCTTTAGGATAGTGATGGAAAAGGAAGAGTGGTGTCCCAAGGGTAAGGTGTTGGATTGGGGGAAGGCTAACTTTAGTGGGATCAGGCAGAAATTGGCAGCTCTTGATTGGGAGAGGCTGTTTGAGGGTAAATCCACATCTGGTATGTGGCAGTCTTTTAAGGAACGGTTGTTAGGGCTACAGGACAAGCATGTGCCTGTAAAAAAGAAGGATAGGAAGGGTAGGATTAGAGAACCGTGGATAACCAGGGAAATTGAGGGACTGGTCAAAAAGAAAAGAGAGGCGTATGTTAGGTCCAAGCAGCTAAAAACGGAGGGAGCTCTGGAGGAGTACAAAGAAAGTAGGAAAGTACTCAAACGGGGAATTAGAAGAGCAAAAAGGGGTCACGAAATGTTCTTGGCAGACAGGATTAAGGAGAATCCCAAGGCATTTTATTCATACGTTAGGAACAAAAGGGTTGTTAGGGAAAAAATCGGACCTCTCAGGGACAAAAGGGGGGACTTATGCTTGGAGCCCAAAGAGGTAGGGGAGATCCTAAATGAATACTTTGCGTCGGTATTCACAAAGGAGAGGGATGTGTTGACTGGGAGTGTCTCTGAGGGGAGTGTTGAACCGTTGGAGAAAATCTCCATTACAAAGGAGGAAGTGTTAGGTTTGTTAGAGAATATAAAGACTGACAAATCCCCAGCGCCTGATGGAATCTATCCAAGGCTGCTCAGGGAGACGAGAGATGAAATCGCTGGGCCTCTGACGCAAATCTTTGTCTCGTCACTGGACGCAGGTGAGGTCCCAGAGGATTGGAGGATAGCCAATGTGGTTCCGTTATTTAAGAAGGGTAGGAAGGATAACCCGGGTAATTATAGGCCGGTGAGCTTGACGTCCGTGGTGGGGAAGTTGTTGGAGAAGATTCTTAGAGATAGGATGTATGCGCATTTAGAAAGGAATAAACTCATTAACGATAGTCAGCATGGTTTTGTGAGAGGGAGGTCATGCCTCACTAACCTGGTGGTGTTTTTTGAAGAAGTGACCAAAATGGTTGACGAAGGAAGGGCCGTGGATGCTGTCTATATGGACTTTAGTAAAGCGTTTGACAAAGTCCCTCATGGTAGGCTAGTGAAAAAGGTTGGATCTCATGGGATAAAGGGGGAGGTGGCTAGATGGGTGGAGAACTGGCTTGGTCATAGAAGACAGAGGGTGGTAGTGGAAGGGTCTTTTTCCGGCTGGAGGCCTGTGACTAGTGGTGTACCGCAGGGCTCTGTATTGGGACCTCTGCTGTTTGTGATTTATATAAATGATCTGGAAGAAGGAGTAACTGGGGTGATCAGTAAGTTTGCGGACGACACAAAACTGGCAGGACTTGCAGATAGTGAGGAACATTGTCAGAGGCTACAGAAGGATATAGATAGGCTGGAAATTTGGGCAAGGAAATGGCAGATGGAGTTCAATCCTGATAAATGCGAAGTGATGCATTTTGGTGGGAATAATGTAGGGAGGAGCTACACGATAAATGGAAGAACCATAAAGGGTGTAGAGACGCAGAGGGACCTGGGTGTGCAAGTCCACAGATCTTTGAAGGTGACGTCACAGGTGGAGAAGGTGGTGAAGAAGGCATATGGCATGCTTGCCTTTATAGGACGGGGCATAGAGTATAAAAGTTGGGGTCTGATGTTGCAGATGTATAGAACGTTGGTTCGGCCGCATTTGGAATACTGCGTCCAGTTCTGGTCGCCACACTACCAGAAGGACGTGGAGGCTTTGGAGAGAGTACAGAGGAGGTTTACCAGGATGTTGCCTGGTATGGAGGGGCTTGGTTATGAGGAGAGATTGGGGAAACTGGGGTTGTTCTCCTTGGAAAGACGGAGGATGAGGGGAGATTTAATAGAGGTGTATAAAATTATGAAAGGCATAGATAGGGTGAACGGTGGGAAGCTTTTCCCCGGGTCGGTGGTGACGTTCACGAGGGGTCATAGGTTCAAGGTGAAGGGGGGGAGGTTTAACACAGATATCAGAAGGACATATTTTACACAGAGGGTCGTGGGGGCCTGGAATGTGTTGCCGGGCAAGGTGGTGGAGGCGGACACACTGGGAACGTTTAAGACTTATCTAGACAGATATATGAACGGAGTGGGAATGGAGGGATACAAAAGAGTGGTCTAGTTTGGACCAGGGAGCAGCGCGGGCTAATTGTTCTTTGTTTCTCGTTTCAAGGCTTCATTCTATGATCATCTTGCTGGTGCCAGTACAGAGCGAGACTGTGGATAGTTGGGAACCTGTCTCGGGGGCAGGGAATTCATATGGTGTTCGTGGAAGTGGAAATGAATAGGGTTGGGAAGCATTTTCCGATCAGGGCCAGTGTGATCTCCTGGACTCGTTTCGATCGCCTCAGGGGGTCAGAGAGGAATTTCCCAGATTTTTTTTCCCCATATTGGCCCTGGGGTTTTCACTCTGGGTTTTCGCCTCTCCCTGGAGATCACATGGTCTGGAATGGGGCGGTGGGGGTGAGTTAATAGGTTGTGATGAACAAAGCATCGTAGCTGTGAGGGACAGCTCGGTGGATAGGATATTAGTATGTAGATAGACTGGAAAATTGGGCGGGGATCCTGGATTCAGGATTCAATCCTGGACCGGGGAGCGGCGCGGGCTTGGAGGGCCGAAGGGCCTGTTCCTGTGCTGTATTGTTCTTTGTTCTTTGTTCTTTGACCTTGCCCACAGCAGGAATTCTCCGATCCCGCTGCTGTGAATGGAGATTTGGCTGAGCGCCAATTTCTCTGTTCTCGCTAGCAGCGACAGCGGGACGAGCTACACCAGAGAATTCCAGCCCTGAAGTCATCACACTCCCTGATATGCTTTGCAAAGTGGGAAAAGCTCCAGAT
Source organism: Mustelus asterias (assembly GCF_964213995.1). Lineage (NCBI taxonomy): Eukaryota > Metazoa > Chordata > Chondrichthyes > Carcharhiniformes > Triakidae > Mustelus > Mustelus asterias. Next base: position 32,338,750 of record NC_135817.1, on the reverse strand, counting down.
CGCAGAGCGTATTATTTAGCAAACTGAGTGTAACATTGCTATTTTCTAGATAATGGCTCCTGATATGGATAACGATGACTGTGGTGAGATGGCATTTAATGAACATTAGTTTCACAGAATCACTTCTATTTTTGAAGGCTGGAAGATTAACATGCAGAGTTTGATGCCAACTTGGGTGTTATAAGCAACATTTTGTACTTGGGAAAACTGGCTCCTTTTTCATAGAACAATGCACATTACAGGGTGACAGAATTAAATTTTTAAATTATGAAAGGATTTAGACAAATGTAATCAGACTGTTTCCAGTAGCTGAGGGATCTGTACAAAAGACCATAGATAAAAGATGAAATTAAATTAATTTAAGTGAAGACAATTTAGAGGAGACCAAATGAAATTTCTTTACCCACAGAATGTTGTGAGGTTCTGGAATTCATTTTCAGAATTAGTGGTTGAGGCAGAAACTATGACAACATTCAAGTTTAGTCTAGATAGATGCATGGAAGAAAAAGTCTTTACAGGAATATGGGAGCATGACAGGCAAATATGATTCAGGTTATTTGTTTATAAGGAGGCAAAGGCCTATCTTCATTGGTTGGCCCAAATTACCTACTTCTCTGTTGTATCTTCAATGGGTGGAATGTCCCCTGCACCATTCCCTGTCCGCAGCCCCCCCCCCACCCTGCACTGTCCCCTGTCCCGCCCCCCACCCTGCACCATCCCCTGTCGCCCCCACCCTGCACTGTCCCCACCCCCTGCGGTGTGTTTTGCAGTAGCAGAGATCCCCCACCATTGGATGGTGACGTGATCTTCTAGTCCCACTGCTGTCAACGGGATTTCCCATTGTTGGCACCCTCTGCCACTGGGGAACTCACCATGGGGTGTCGCCATTGGGAACGGCTGGAAATTCCCACCCTATGTGGTTCTATAGTAGTTAACACAGAGAATCCTGTACAGCTGATTTTCATATTGCACAGAAAAATGATAAACATGTTACCATCCACCAAATATAGCAGCAGTTAATTATTTGATACATATGTGCACTGCAAAACTACCTAATGTGGCAAATGTTCTTGGGTGGCTTGGAAAGATCTGGTAGCGTGAAAGCTTCATGGTGTTGTGACATGAAGGACTGTTCCTGGTTCAGATCTTGTGTCGGCCTGATTGTGCAGTAAATGGTCTAACTCCATCAAACGTGGTCTGTAGTGAAGGTAGAGAAGACAGGTCTCCTATATAAAGGTACATGTGGAAAGATCCATAAACATAGGTGCCAGAGCAGTGGTAAGTGTAGTCTTACACTGACCCCTAATAAATTTCTCTCCCTCAGCTATTCAAAACTGACAAAGGGATACCCATCTCATGACTCCCCATTGCCAGTCCACCATCCGTGAGGCGCAAATCAGGAGTGTGATGGAATACTGTCCACTTGCCTGGATGAATACAGATCCAACAACAGTCGAGAAGCTTGACATCATCCAGGACAAAGCAGCCCACTTGATTACACTCCATTACCACCTTAAACATTCACTCCCTCCTAACAGACACACAGTGGCAGCAATGTATACCATCTACGAGATACACTGCAGCAACTCACCAAGGTTCCTTCAACAGCATAAGACCATAAGACATAGGAGCAAAATTAGGCCACTCGGCCCTCGAGTCTGCTTCACCATTCACTCATGGCTGATATGTTTTTCATCCCCATTCTCCTGCCTTTTCCACATAACCCTTGATCCCCTTATTAATCAAGAACCTATCTCTATCTTAAAGACACTCAATGACCTGGCCTCCATAGCCTTCTGTGGCAAAGAGTTCCACAGATTCACCACTCTCTGGCTGAAGAAATTCCTCCTCATCTCTGTTTTAAAGGATCGTCCCTTTAGCCTGAGGTTGTGCCCTCTGGTTCTCCTTTTCCTACCGGTGGAAACATCCTCGCCACATCCACTCTATCCAGGCCTCTCGGTATCCTGTAAGTTTCAATAAGTTCCCCCCTCATCCTCCTAAATTCCAACGAGTACAGACTCAACCGTTCCTCATATGACAAGCTCTTCATTCCAGGGATCATTCATGTGAACCCCCTCTGGACCCTTTCCAAGGTCGGCACATCCTTCCTTAGATATGGGGCATCTTTCAAACCCACAATGTCTACGATCCAAAAGGAGCAGCTTGGAAACACCACCACCTGCAAGCTCCTGTCCAAGTAACACACCATCCGGACTTGGAACTATATCATCATTCATTCACTGTCGGTGGTTCAAAATCCTGGAACTCCCTTTCTGACGGCACTGAATGTACCTACTGCTTGGACTGCAATGGTTCAACAATGCAGCTCAGCACCACCTTCTCAAGGGCAATTAGAGATAGACAATAAATGTGCCTAGTCAGCGACAATCACATTATGTGAACAAATAAACAAAATAAAATAAAGAATAATGAAGCAAAGGGTTGACAAGGCAATACAACTCAAAAATATGAAACTGATAGACCAGCCAGCAACCAATGTTTAGGGCAAAAACCAGCAAGGGCACTGTGACCCCTCCTCAAAAATTCATCAGAAGCCATTAGCTCTCATAAAGGCCTGGTCCCTCACCACCCCAGTACACAAGTTTCCTGGGTCAGGTTCACATTGTGGGCATAATGTGGGAAATTTGGTTTAAAAATCCTGTTTATTGGATTTTAAATGCACAAACGTGGTCACACGCACCAACAGTGCATTCCAATTTGTGCCCCAAATCAACCATTAGATTGCTAGGTGCCCAATAAGGCTGATTACCCAATTTTCCCAGCTGCACCTACTGCCATCAACATGGTCTCGCAAAATCAATGAGTTCCCCTAAGAACATTTATAAATGATATTAGTTAGGTTCAATAAACTGGTGCTTCTGTAATACTGTAATACTTTAAGTTGGACAGTTTCCACGGCTGAGTATGATTTATATTTATTGATGATGACGCTCATACTTATCTTAAGAAGAACAGAATGGAGCAGGAATGCTCAGAATAACCACCCCCCCCCCCCCCCCCCCCCCCCACCGCCCCGCCATTCCACCCCCAAGCTGTTAGCATGGATCCTTTAATATTTTTGTAAAATGTGATTTCATTCTCTTGAATGATCTATCTTCACAATTATGTGACAAGAGCCAAATAACTTTCATTACATACTGGATCATCTGTACACTTTGTGGAGCTGGCTGTTGCAATTTAATTATGGCAGTAAATAAAGGAGAGATACAATTAACAGCCTTGTTTTAGCAAATATGTGACCAGGAAACGAACCAAATATTCTCTCAGCACAGTTTATATCAGTTTCCGTCCAGGACTAGTTTTCTGTATCAATGCAACTTAGCAACAAGTGACTGGCACCAAGTGTGAAGCTAACCTGTGGTGTAGTGTTGTACTTACAAATAATTTTATATGATTAGCCGATTATCATAATTATTCATCGCTCCAGGTGCAGCTTTGAATGTGTGCTAAGAGGTAATTGAAGAAGATGCAGTAACTTAAAGGAAGTGTGCAGAAAAGGGAGCAATTATTCTTGTAGGGCAGAATTCTTCCAACTGGGACCTAGGCCAGAATTCTCTGACCTCAGCCATGGCTGGGATTCTCCGGTCCTGCTGCAGTGAATGTAGTTTTGGCTGAATGCCAAATTCTCTGTTCTTGCTGGCAGCAGTGGCAGGGCTAGTGAGAAGGAAGAATTCCGGCCTAAGTCTCATGGCTGGGGCGGGTACAAGGAGTGTTTCCCGCCGCCTAGGCTGGCAGATACCATGCCTTTTCTTCCAGCCCCAACCTCGTTAATTATGCACCCGGGTGTTTAGTGCCATGTTCCATGGCAGGACAGCCATGATTGCATGAGTCTGCCCATCATACTGGGTGCCGTATTGAAAATTCACCCAATATCACTGACCCACCAATGCAGAAAGAAAATGGACCTCCTGAAAAAGAAGATGGATCTCGAGGAAGACTCTAAGGCTGGATGATGGACCTTCTCAATTACACTGAAGATGGAAAATCCATCTGGAGATGCTCCCCCCACCCATTGCTGTGGTTTTCCGACTCCAGGGTTGCTGGTGGCCTCCATCACAACCCCAGAGGCAACCCCATGCATTGTTCAGCTGAGTCCCAATTTCTGAACAACGTATTGTGTTTTCCCACTGACCTCGCAGAGAATCGGCCATGGGTGAAAGCTTCAGGTTGGCCTTTATCTGCATCCAATTAGTGGGATGCAAATCAGTATCATGTCGGCCTCTGGTGAGGTTTCTGATCCACCATGGCAGGCATCAGCAGAAGATCCCACAACAAAATTAACACTGGCATAAATCCAATTTTTGGAGTCCCACCTTATTCTACCCCCCTGGCTGGGCCATGGGAGAATTCCACCCGTAGTCTTTGCAAATACTGTATTTAGTCTGTAGGCAGAATTGCTAAATAGAAGGAGCTTAGGGTAAGAATTAACAGTCAGAAATATAGCAAAATCATATAGAGACATGAAAGTAATTCTGTAGGAAAGTGATGGAATTATTCAGTACTCTAAAGCTCCTCTTTTTAGCTGCAGAAGTGGAAGTGGTTCTACATGTGCTGGCTTCAAGCAGGGTGATCCACCAGGCTACTCCAAGGCACCATGCATGGGTAAATATTGCAGCTTGTATGTAAGGATGTAGAAGCAGATTTGGGGTCATATTACCTTTACGGGCTATGTGAACCCTAGGACACTGGTTCGCTTCAGCTGTCCTTGCAATATATGGCTTTCTGTGTCCCAAGTCCAAATTGTTTATGCAAATAGTGAATAACAAGAACAGCTTCTTCCCTGCTGCCATCAGACTTTTGAGTGGATCTACCTCGCATTAAGTTGATCTTTCTCTACACCCTAGCTATGACTGTAATACTACATTCTGCACTCTCTCCTTTCCTTCTCTATATACGGTATGCTTTGTATAGCGCACAAGATACAATACTTTTCACTGTATAATAATACATGTGACAATAATAAATCAAATCAAACCAAAATCAAATCAAAACAATGGTCCCAGAAATGATCCACATAGAACACCACTTCCCACTATTTGCCAATCTGAGTAACTATCTTTAAACTCCACCCTCTGTTTTCCATTGAGGCCTGCTTGCTATCTATTCTACTACCCATCCTTTGACTCATGTTTTGACCTTCCTCATGGATCTTCCATTCAGTACCATATTGAAGATCTTTTGAAAATCCATACCTGGCAGGTCTAATGCATTACCCTGATCTTCCTTTTCTGTTTTTATTTGAAAGAACTCAATAAGGTTGGCCATGCATGACAGTTCCTGCTGAAATCCAAGTCGACTGCTCTTTATGTTATTTTCAGTTTCTAGATGTTTTCCGATTACATCTTTGAGTAAAGATTCCATTATCTTTCCTACCACAAAAGTTACACGATTGGTCCATAATTTGCTTGGCCTCTTCTTTCTTCTTTTTTAATATGGGAAACCCATTGGCCTTGGCATTTCTTAGCAACAGAAGCTCAAGATGGTCGGAAGAAAATGAGAAGAATATTGGAAGCATTAAGCAGGCAGGGATAAAAAGAGATGCAGAGAGAGTAATTGAACAGGTAACTCAGTAGAAAAATATGGTATGATTCTCACAAACATAGTACAACAGTTAAAAATTGCAAGGACAGGAAATAGAAATGATTATTTGATTATGGAAAAATCATATATGAGTTATTGTCGATATAATCTGGAGGCGGAAACAGCCTCTTTTAGGAATAAAAACAAAACCATTCCCGTACAAACTTGAACTGCTATTACATCAAGGAGGTTGCACATTTTTCTTTTATTACTCTTCCAGAAAGATAAATTGACAGAGGAAGAGTTTGATTACGGTGTTGTGGGAAAATCACCACTCGGAGTCAGACTTAAAGATTCAACATGCAGTTTATTCGGACAAAGCTTTGGGAGAAGCGCTGGGCACTCCGCAGTGCAGGCAGTCACCTTCTCAACTTTACAATGGCAGTTAAGCATCTTTATACTTTTCAAATAATAGACAAGTACGGACATTAGCCGTTAGCACATCGTATACAAATAATAGACAAGGACGGACATCGACAATTAGCACATCGTTACACATAGAGTAGACAAGGACATTGGCAGTTAACACATCGTTGTACATAGAGTAGATACATTTATGCATTTCTGTCCCCCATCAATGACTGACCTCGTTATCAAAACTCTTTGTTTTGGATCCTGCTTTTATCTAAAGCTAAGGTGCCTCCAGGTCTGATCTGTTTCCTGCAGCAATTTAAACACCAACAGGTTTTAACTCTTTGTGTAATGTCTGTGCCCAAGTCAGCACATCTTAATGTCTTTCCCAGAGTCCATTTTGTGCCAGATAACCATTTTGTGTCCTTTAATTTTGATTTTATTCCAACAACGGTCTGTTACCATACTATATCCCTACATACTGAAATATTGAAATAATGCTAAATTGGGATCAGCTAAATCTGTATTGCTGTAATGCTAAAGCGAATGATCTCAAATTAAACTGGGCCCGGCTAATGAGATGTTGAAATCCAGATATCAAACGATTGCAATGCTGGTGATAATTACATTCATAATCATAATTTACCTATTTACATAGAAGAAACAAATTTAAATAGTTGTTTAATAATGCATTTTGCGTCCTCTCAGTCCTTGATAAGCCTGAGTCTGTGAGTTAAATGGTGATCAGTGCTGTACTGCAGTCCTGCTGATGTTGATCAGTGATTTGATCAATGTTAATTGATGCAGCTTATGTAGGATGATGCACAGTCACATTTGGTATTAGATATTAAACCATGGACACAAATGTAAATTTCGATTCATTTTTCATACGGTGAGTTATGGACTGAACAATTAGATCACATGCAGTTCACATCCCTTGGTTCACTTCTTCACCATATATTCTTAAATTATGTATTTTATATGTGCTTCAGTGTCTGTAATGTGGGAATGATGTATTGCTTTTCAATGTAAATATAATTTTAATTCAATATTATGCTTCTTTTAAAATCCTACCCATCCCTTACCTGATATCTGTTGAATTTGTCTATTTTTACTACTACATGATTGTCACATGTTTTTAACCTGATTACCTCATCTACATAATTAATTTCTCCATGTAAGTTACACTATTACCCAGCTTTTGGGCTGTGAATGTGCTTCTTGAATAAAATACCATCATTAAAATGGTGAATACTGCTACTATATATTAGTTAAACTGTTAAATGTTGAATATAAATTTTAAATTGACGTGATTTTTGTAGAAAGGGTCCAGTAATGTGATTTTCTATTCTGATGCAGTGGCATTTGTTCTTAGTTTGGTATAATTTTCATGAAATTTTGTAAATCTTTCATGGAAATGGTATCATCATGCACAGCGCAATAAAGAATAATTGAGTTTTATTGGTATTTACTAAGGTATCCAAACACAGCAGCTTTTATTAACAACAGTTTATAATAAGGATCATATTTACCATTCTAGTCATGACATATGATGCAAATTGAATAAACATCAATTACTACTGATAAAGAGACATGCTTAATGTATGTAATAAAAGTTATAGTCTTTGAAAATATCTACTCATCAATTTGTTACGATCCCCATAGAGACTGATAACTTTTTAAAACTACATTTGAATTTCTAGTGACTGACTAGAAGGATCACACAACAATATTTCAAGTTTTAACACATTTACTGTATAAACAAACTAAAAGCAACATTGGCTAAACATTGTTTTGTTGGTAACTTGTACTCTAAACTACAGAAATTTTACACTATTTTAATTTTTTAAATGACTAACAATCCTCTTCCCTGTTATAATTTAATCTATCCCTTTTGTGGACATTTCATTCTCTAGGAGTCAGTCGAAAACTATTCTTGATTCCAAATGGTTTGCTTTCTTCTTCCTTTTCCAGTCGGATAACATCTAATCTAATCTAATCCCTGATCTAACTTTCTTGGTGAGGGCTAACCGTGAAATTCCTGACTCAAGCCAAAAGTGGTCAAATATTCCAACCCCATTTAAATCAAGCTTCCAGCCACATTCTGCACGGTGAACAATAAAGATTTGCTGACTATTTCTCACTTGCTCTCTCTCAGATTCTTATAGAGTCACCTGTCTTCAAGGTCAGGGATATCTTAAGAAAAGCTCTATAACCTGATATTACAATGGCTTGGTGTGCTCTTCCCTTCCCAAAATCCATCTCTATGGCAATGTTATTCACATGGGCCTTGTACCCACATAGAAATGCTAAATAGCTATCATTTAGATCCCCATCTCCATTCTCTCTTGAAATTAAATATGAAATTAAAAGTGTATCCATTTATAAAACCTGACATTGCTTGCACCTCCCTGTGAAACATGGAGACTATCAGTTTATCTAGAGTCATCATAGGTTCCCTTGTCATTGTCCACTGGTGTGAACATGTTGAATCTTCTTCCCAGTAAATCAATCTAGGCCTCATTGCCCCTGTGTAAACCAAGCCACCCATGCTTGTTATTAAGCAGGATTTGGAGCAAGTCAGATGACCCTGCTTCATTACTCCATTTTACCTTAAATTAAACAGGCAGTCCAAAACGTAACAAACTTATAAACTTCATAATTGTAACACCTCACCCCTAAACAATGATTAGTCATCACTGATGAGTTTAAGTAAACACTATCCAAAATATAACAACTTATAACATTCTACATATTTTCAATAACTAATCTACTACATAGATGTATCAATTTCTCCTGTGTTGTCCCATCTCACCAGTATACAATTCACATCAACACTCTCAAATAGATTAATCCGACACCACCAATCATATGTTACAGTTAAGATTTAAAGTCTAAATTAAATGAGTCTTTGAAGTTCTCTCATATAAATAAGAATTTGCTTTACTGCTAACAGCTTCACTTTGTGTTACGCATTGCAGCATATCATCCTTCTTAATCTGCAGTTTGTACATTTTTCCAGTTTTCTTGATTAAAAGATGACACAATTAGTTCAGTCTGGGTAACTTTGTCAAGAATTATACTGTTACTTGCGGACAATCCCCATTATTTTTGAATTTCATTAGGTGTAAGCTGTAAATCTAAATGAGCAACTCCTCTTCTCATGTGGATTCAATGCAAAATGTCACTTTGTTCATCTTTAGAGTTGGATATTACGCTGTCAACACAAATTCCAACAACACTCAAGAAGCTCAACACCATCCAGGACAAAATAGTCCGCTTGATGATACCCTATCGTAGAAGTTCGTAGAATCCTACAGTGCAGAAGGAGGCCATTTGGCCCATCGAGTCCACATTGACCACAATCCTACCCAGGCCCTATTCCCATAACCCCATACATTTCTCCTAGCTAGTCCCCCTGACACTAAGGGACAATTTAGCATGGCCAATCCACCTAACCCACACATCTTTTGAGTTGGGAGGAAACCAGAGCACCCGAAGAAAACCCACGCAGACACGGGGAGAATGTGCAAACTCCACACAGACAGTGACCCAAGCTGGGAATCAAATCCAGGTCCCTAGCACTGTGAAGCAGCAGTGCTAACCACTGCCACCATGCTGCCCCCACCACCTTATCCACTACTTCAAACATTCATTCCCTCCACCATCAACACAGAACATGTATTATCTGCAAGATGCACTGCAGCAACTCATCAAGCCTCCTTCGTGGTTCTATGATTCTTCTATGATTCTATGACAGTTGTACCTTCCATATGACTGCAACAGTTCAAGAAGTGACTTAGTACCACCTTCTGACATGCAATAAATGTTGGCATAACCAGCAATCCCCACATCCCTTGAACAAATGAATGAGAAAACAAGATAAACAGTCTGTGACTTCCAAACACAATCTGTGAACCACTTCACTCAGGTTTTAACTTTGGATCTTCATTCTCTTTCATGGTTGTAGGGTTTTTAATGTCCAAGTTTGCAAAAAAAGTCTCAGCCAACTGAGCAACTGAATTGCCCTTCTCCTGTTTAAATGTCGGATGACAGTTCTCCTTCACTACTTTCAGAATCCCAGAAAGGTCAAATTAATGGAAGTCCTGATACTTTTCTGGAAAGTTCATGAATTGTTTTAAATTCTTTGCTTCATGCAGTATGAATTTTGCTCAATTCTTCCTTCACGAGAGAAACAGCTTCAACATTCTGAAGTTTTAATGCAAGTTCCGGCACTCAAATTCTTCCTTGTGATTTTGCAGTATCAGCATTAGTTGTGGCCAAGTCATTTTTTTTAAAAGCACTGTCTTTCTTTGTCTCTCCATCAGCCTGGAATGCTGCTGTTCTAATCTACTTTGACACCTGGGCTTAGATTCTGCCAACAAGTTTAATTCAGAAAGCTTCAATTTGTTTTCAATTATTTTTCACCCTTTGTTGTCAGACTGATGTTTCAGTTATCTGAATTTTTCCCTCAGTGCACACCTGAGGTTGGTTTGGCCAGAAGAGGACTTGAAATGCACTCCTACCTGAGATTGCGTTTTTAATGTGATATCATGCTGGTTGACCAATTAAGGTCCACCTGGTGCGACATCTAGGAGGCTGAGGGAACATCAACAATCAAGTTCTGCAACTAAACATTTGTATGGTGGCCTCAGTACCATGGCACACATTTTTCCCATGCACTGAGCTAAAATAGCACGGGCAGTGTAAAATCACTGTCGATTGGGCTTTTAATGGCCTTTAATGGTCCTTTAATTGTCACTGGGCGCACATCCGTCCGATTTGCACCCACCGATCTCCAAACCATGGTCCCAATGTCTTCTTGCAATATTTTACGCACTTCGGGATTGGACACTCATCCAGCTTAGTCATGTAAAATTCTGGCCAGTGTCTTTTTAATCTCAAAAGTCTGAGTTTTTGACTCTTTGGACAATTCAAGTCAAACTATTGTTCTTTACAACAGATCCAGAGACAAGCCTATACTTATCCAAATTCATTGATTTTGATATTACGTCCTTATCTTTAACAACTAAATGGATTTTGTGGAAACATCTGCAGGCTGAGCATAGTTTCCAGCTAGATCTTTCCCTAAGATAAGGTCAACATCATTAATAGGCAATTTTGACACCACTCACACAACAGTAGAACTACTGACTAAAACACAGTTTAAATTCACTTTACACAACAAATCATGTAAACAGTTTTTATCAATGCCCTGTATGAAGACACTGTTATTTGGGAAACTATCTGGGGAGAAATTCATATTTTTGCAAACTTCAGGGATTGAATTGACATAATACTGAACTTATTCCTCGAAAATGAAGTGACCACTTAAGAGACAGTATAAAGCATAACTATGGAAGGGGTTTTCAGTTGTTTTAAAAATAAAATGGGGGAATTTTAATGCAGTCTAGATTATAAGTTGTCCACTGAAAAAGTGTTTAGTTAAAGTTACATTTCATATGTTTGTGACAGCAGAAGTGTTAAAACTTGAAACCTTGTTCCATGATCCTTCCAGTCAGTCACTGGAAATTCAAATTTAATGTCAAAAGATGGAAAATTTTCGGACTGGAGGCAGGTTGCTAGCGGAGTGCCACAGGGATCAGTGCTTGGTCCTCTGCTCTTTGTGATTTTGATTAATGACTTAGAGGAGGGGGCTGAAGGGTGGATCAGTAAATTTGCTGATGACACCAAGATTGGTGGAGTAGTGGATGAGGTGGAGTGTTGTTGTAGGCTGCAAAGAGACATAGATAGGATGCAAAGCTGGGCTGAAAAATGGCAAATGGAGTTTAACCCTGATAAATGTGAGGTGATTCATTTGGGTAGGACTAATTTAAATGTGGATTACAGGGTCAAAGGTAGGATTCTGAAGACTGTGGAGAAACAGAGAGATCTTGGGGTCCATATCCACAGATCTCTAAAGGTTGCCAGTCAAGTGGATAGAGCTGTGAAGAAGGCCTATAGTGTGTTAGCTTTTATTAACAGGGGGTTGGAGTTTAAGAGCCGTGGGGTTATGCTGCAACTGTACAGGACCTTGGTGAGACCACATTTGGAATATTGTGTGCAGTTCTGGTCACCTCACTATAAGAAGGATGTGGAAGCGCTGGAAAGAGTGCAGAGGAGATTTACCAGGATGCTGCCTGGTTTGGAGGGTAGGTCTTATGAGGAAAGGTTGAGGGAGCTAGGGCTGTTCTCTCTGGAGCGGAGGAGGCTGAGGGGAGACTTAATAGAGGTTTATAAAATGATGAAGGGGATAGATAGAGTGAACGTTCAAAGACTATTTCCTCGGGTGGATGGAGCTATTACAAGGGGGCATAACTATAGGGTTCGTGGTGGGAGATATAGGAAGGATGTCAGAGGTAGGTTCTTTATGCAGAGAGTGGTTGGGGTGTGGAATGGACTGCCTGCAGTGATAGTGGAGTCAGACACTTTAGGAACATTTAAGTGGTTATTGGATATGCACATGGAGCACACCAGGATGATAGGGAGTGGGATAGCTTGATCTTGGTTTCAGATAAAGCTTGGCACAACATCGTGGGCCGAAGGGCCTGTTCTGTGCTGTACTGTTCTATGTTCTATAAGTTATTGGTTTCTAAGAGGAGCAAATCAAAGGGACTCTTCGTGGGATTCAAATCCACATCCAGAGATGAGTCCACTGGGGTTTGCAGGAGTTTAAATAACTAAGATTTCACACTGGCTGCTGCTATAGTCAGTGAAAAGTTATCATGGCTATGGTTGTTGTGGAAGTATTTCTGGGGAGAGAGAACTTGTCATTGAGTGCATCTCTCAGAATAACTATCCTTTTAGTTCCTTTATCAAACAAAAGTGCAATTGCTACACCCTCAAATAAAAAACTCCCATAATCTTTTATGTTTCAATTTATACTCACTGTTAATATATGAGATGGTATTGATATGTTACACGCTTCATGAAGGAAGAGCAGTAGATGTAGTATATATGGACTTCAGCAAGGCATTTAATAAGGTGCCCCATGCAAGGCTTATTGAGAAAGAGAGGGGGCATGGGATCCAAGGGAACATTGCTTTGTGGATCCAGAACTGGCTTGCCCACAGAAGGCAAAGAGTGGTTATAGATGGGTCATATTCTGCATGGAGGTCGGTAACCAGTGGAGTGCCCCAGGGATCTGTTCTGCGACCCTTACTCTTTGTGATTTTTATAAATGACCTGGATGAGGAAGTGGAGGGATGGGTTGGTAAGTTTGCTGATGACACAAAAGGTTGGAGGTGTTGTGGATAGTGTGGAGGGATGTCAGAAGTTGCAGCGAGACATTGATAGGATGCAAGACTGGGCGGAGAAGTGGCAGATGGAGTTCAACCCAGATAAGCGTGAGGTGGTTCATTTTGGCAGGTCAAATGCGATGGCGGAATATAATATTAATGGTAGGACTCTTGGCAGAGTGGAAGATCAGAAGAATCTTGGGGTCCGAGTTCATAGGACGCTCAAAGCAGCTGTGCAGGTTGAGGCTGTGGTTAAGAAGGTGTATGGTGTACTGGCCTTCATCAATCGAGGAATTGAGTTTAGGAGTTGTGAGATAATGTTGCAGCTATATAAGACCCTGGTCAGACCACACTTGGAGTACTGTGCTCAGTTCTGGTCGCCTCATTACAGGAAGCATGTGGAAGCCATCGAAAGGGCACAGAGGAGATTTACAAGGATGTTGCCTGGGTTGGGGAGCATGCCTTATGAGGATAGGTTGAGTGAGCTCAGCCTTCTCTCCTTGGAGAGACGAAGGATGAGAGGTGACCTGATAGAGGTGTATAAGATGTTGAGAGGTATTGATCGAGTGGATAGTCAGAGGCTTTTTCCCAGGGCTGAAATGGTTGCCACAAGAGGACACAGGTTTAAGGTGCTGGGGAGTAGGTACAGAGGAGATGTCAGGGGTAAGTTTTTCACTCAGAGGGTGGTGGGTGCGTGGAATGGGCTGCCAGCAACGGTGGTGGAGGCGGATTCGATAGGGTCTTTTAAGTGACTTTTAGATAAGTACATGGAACTTAGTAAGATAGAGAGTTATAGGTAAGCCTAGTAATCGCTAAGGTAGGGACATGTTCGGCACAACTTTGTGGGCTGAAGGGCCTGTATTGTGCTGTAGTTTGTTTATGTTTCTATGTTTCTAATTTTCAGCAATTTGCTTTTACATGCTCTTTCCTATGTCAGAAATAGTATATTGGTCCCCTCAAATCGTACTTATCTCCCACAGTATCGCCGGAATTCTATCGACCCGTCTGCCACGGGAATCAGAGCGGATGAGGGCAGACAATGGGAAGGTCAGTTGACCTCAGGCGGGATTTTCCGGTCTTGGGTCAAGCGAGGCCATAAAATCCTGCCCTATATTTCATACTACTCTGAGGGACATCTGTGACCTCATTTCTGCTATCTCCGTCATTATAAACAGTGTTCTGTTCATCGTCACTTCTCTTCTCTCTCCAGCTTCTATGTGGTTCACAAACAAAGCTCAACTGCCACTTATGTGTTTGTGGGATAGTTCATAACCATTGGTCATGAAGCAGCAGCTTATCTTAATAAAAACAAACTGGTCAATCTTCTCGATGGTAATTTATGTCCAAAGGGATACTGTTTTTAAATTCTTCCATTGAAGACATCTGTCTCTAAGGTTTTCAAAATCTTGCTTAGGTTTCATAGTTCTACACCATCTAAAGTACCAAATATTTTTCTCTAGAAAATTCCACAAAAGTCTGATTCGTTCTCTTTCTCAGATTTCTAAAATTTGTAAGCTTCTGGAGCAAGCACATACGCATTAAGCACAGCAATCTTAACACTTCTGAAGACCGTTCAGTTGAAAGTCAAATAAACCTCCAACGCTTTCCCTACCAAAATACTCATAGAACATAGAACAGTACAGCACAGAACAGGCCCTTCGGCCCACGATGTTGTGCCGAGCTTTATCTGAAACCAAGATCAAGCTATCCCACTCCCTATCATCCTGGTGTGCTCCATGTGCCTATCCAATAACCGCTTAAATGTTTCTAAAGTGTCTGACTCCACTATCACTGCAGGCAGTCCATTCCACACCCCAACCACTCTCTGCGTAAAGAACCTACCTCTGATATCCGTCCTGTATCTCCCACCACGAACCCTATAGTTATGCCCCCTTGTAATAGCTCCATCCACCCGAGGAAATAGTCTTTGAACGTTCACTCTATCTATCCCCTTCACCATTTTATACACCTCTATTAAGTCTCCCCTCAGCCTCCTCCGCTCCAGAGAGAACAGCCCTAGCTCCCTCAACCTTTCCTCATATGACCTACCCTCCAAACCAGGCAGCATCCTGGTAAATCTCCTCTGCACTCTTTCCAGCGCTTCCACATCCTTCTTATAGTGAGGTGACCAGAACTGCACACAATATTCCAAATGTGGTCTCACCAAGGTCCTGTACAGTTGCAGCATAACCCCACGGCTCTTAAACTCCAACCCCCTGTTAATAAAAGCTAACACACTATAGGCCTTCTTCACAGCTCTATCCACTTGACTGGCAACCTTTAGAGATCTGTGGATATGGACCCCAAGATCTCTCTGTTCCTCCACAGTCTTCAAAATCCTACCTTTGACCCTGTAATCCACATTTAAATTTGTCCTATCCAAATGAATCACCTCACATTTATCAGGGTTAAACTCCATTTGCCATTTTTCAGCCCAGCTTTGCATCCTATCTATGTCTCTTTGCAGCCTACAACAGCCCTCCACCTCATCCACTACTCCACCAATCTTGGTGTCATCAGCAAATTTACTGATCCACCCTTCAGCCCCCTCCTCTAAGTCATTAATAAAAATCACAAAGAGCAGAGGACCAAGCACTGATCCCTGCGGCACACCGCTAGCAACCTGCCTCCAATCCGAAAATTTTCCATCCACCACCACCCTCTGTCTTCGGTCAGACAGCCAGTTACCTATCCAATCGGCCAACTTTCCCTCTATCCCACACCTCCTCACTTTCATCATAAGCCGACCATGGGGGACCTTATCAAACGCCTTACTAAAATCCATGTATATGACATCAACTGCCCTACCTTCATCAACACACTTAGTTACCTCCTCAAAAAATTCTATCAAATTTGTGAGGCACGACTTGCCCTTCACGAATCCGTGCTGACTATCTCGGATTAATCCGCATCTTTCTAAATGGTCGTAAATCCCATCCCTAAGGACCCTTTCCATCAATTTACCAACCACCGAAGTAAGACTAACCGGTCTATAATTACCAGGGTCATTTCTATTCCCTTTCTTAAACAGAGGAACAACATTCGCCATTCTCCAGTCCTCTGGCACCATCCCCTTGGACAGCGAGGACCCAAAGATCAACGCCAAAGGCTCTGCAATCTCATCCCTTGCCTCCCACAGAATCCTAGGATACATTTCATCAGGCCCAGGGGACTTATCGACCTTCAGTTTATTCAAAACTGCCAAGACATCCTCCCTCCGAACATCTATTTCCTCCAGCCTCTTAGCCTGTAACACCTTCTCTTCCTCAAAAACATGGCCCCTCTCCTTGGTGAACACTGAAGAAAAGTATTCATTCATCACCTCGCCTATCTCTACTGACTCCATACACAAGTTCCCACTACTGTCCTTGACCGGCCCTAACCTCACCCTGGTCATTCTTTTATTCCTCACATAAGAGTAAAAAGCCTTGGGGTTTTCCTTGATCCGACCCGCCAAGGACTTCTCATGTCCCCTCCTAGCTCTCCTAAGCCCCTTTTTCAGCTCATTCCTTGCTAACTTGTAACCCTCAATCGAACCATCTGAACCTTGTTTCCTCATCCCTACATAAGCTTCCCTCTTCCTTTTCACAAGACATTCCACCTCTTTTGTGAACCATGGTTCCCTCACTCGGCCATTTCCTCCCTGCCTGACAGGAACATACCTATCAAGGACATCCAGTATTTGTTCCTTGAAAAAGTTCCACTTTTCATTAGTTCCTTTCTCTGACAGTTTCTGTTCCCAACTTATGCCCCCTAATTCTTGCCTAATCGCATCATAATTACCCCTCCCCCAATTGTAAACCTTGCCCTGCCGTACGGCCCTATCCCTCTCCATTGCAATAACAAAAGACACCGAATTGTGGTCACTATCTCCAAATTGCTCTCCCACAACCAAATCTAACACTTGGCCCGGTTCATTTCCCAGTACCAAATCCAATGTGGCCTCACCTCTAGTCGGCCCATCCACATATTGTGTCAGGAAACCCTCCCGCACACACTGCACAAAAACTGCCCCATCCAAACTATTTGACCTACAAAGGTTCCAATCAATATTTGGAAAGTTAAAGTCCCCCATGACAACTACCCTGTGACCCCCACACATATCCATAATCTGCTTAGCAATTTCTTCCTCCACATCTCTATTACTATTTGGGGGCCTATAGTAAACTCCTAGCAACGTGACCGCTCCTTTCCTATTTCTAACTTCAGCCCATATTACCTCAGTGTGCAGATCCCCCACGAAGTGCCTTTCCGCAGCCGTTAAACTATCCTTGATTAACAATGCCACTCCTCCACCTCTTTTACCAGCTTCCCTACACTTAGTGAAACATCTATACCCCGGAACGTCCAACAACCATTCCTGTCCTTGTTCTACCCACGTCTCCGTAATGGCCACAACATCGTAGTCCCAAGTACCAATCCACGCCCCAAGTTCATCTACCTTGTTCCGGATGCTCCTTGCATTGAAGTAGACACACTTCAACCCACCTTCCTGTCTACCAGTACCCACCCTTGACCCTGATACCTTCCCCAATACCTCACCACCCTCACTGACTTCTGGACTACAGCTCCCTTTCCCACTCCCCTGACAAATTAGTTTAAACCCCCCTGAAGAGCCGTAACAAATTTCCCTCCGAGGATATTGGTGCCCCTCTGGTTCAGGTGCACCCCGTCCTGTTTGTACAGGTCCCACCTTCCCCAGAACGTGTTCCAATTATCCACGTATCTGAAACCCTCCCTCCTACACCATCCCTGCAACCACATATTTAACTGCACTCTCTCCCTGTTCATCAACTCGCTATCACGTGGTACCGGCAACGTACCAGAGATGACCACATGTTTCGTCTTGGCTCTCAGCTTCCAGCCCAGCTCCAGAAATTCCTGCTTTAAATCCCCGTCCCTTCTCTTACCTATGTCATTGGTACCAATGTGCACCACGACTTGTGACTGTTTCCCCTCCCCCTTCAGAATCTGGAAAACACGGTCTGAGACATCACGGACCTTGGCATCCGGTAGGCAACATACCATCCGTGAGTCTCTTTTGCTGCCACAGAACCTCCTATCTATCCCTCTAACTAACGAGTCCCCAATAACTATCGCCCTCCCGCTCTCCCCCTTTCCCTCCCGAGCCACAGAGACGGACACAGTGCTGGAGATCCTCTCACTGCGGCTCCCCACTGGTATGTCATCCCCCTCAACCGTATCCAAAGCGGAATACTTGTTGCTAAGGGGAACGACCACCGGGGATCCCTGCACGGACTGCTTCCTCCCAGCCCCTCTCACCGTCACCCATCTGTTTTCAATCCTCGGAGTAACTGTATTCCTAAAGCTTGTGCCTATGGCCATCTCTGCGTCCCTGATGATCCTAAGTTCATCCAACTCCAGCTCCAGTTCCCTAACACGGTTTTGGAGGAGCTGCAGATGGGTGCACTTCCCACAGGTGTAATCAGTAGGGACACTGTCGTCGTCCCTCACCTCAAACATAGTGCAAGAGGAACATTGCACTGCCTGCACACCCATCCCCTCTAGATACCTTGCCAGTACCAGGTAGAAAGTGCAAAAATGAATTCAACTCACCCCTGCTCGCCCTTTCAGCCTAAGCCCTGTGAGCCAAAGTCTTATAGCTCACACTCTGCTTCCCACACACTCCCCTGCCCACTCCCGACACTGCCCGCTGTATACTGCAGCCTACCTTTTATACTTCACGCGCTTAAAAAACCCTTCCCAGACTCCTTTGCTGCCCACTTCTAGTTTTCACTTTAAACTTGAAAAACTGCTGTTAAAGTAAAGGCCAAAAAAATACACACACTAGCTGACTAATTAAATAAATAAACAATTCAATTAATCTCTCACCAGCACTGCTGACTTCAATCACCCCTCTCAGCTTGCTCCAGTGGATCAATGAGGGGGAACCTCCCAGGTAACTGACTTTTAAAGTTAAAATAAAAACCCTTCCCAGACTCCTTTGCTGCCCACTTCTAGTTTTCACTTTAAACTTGAAAAACTGCTGTTAAAGTAAAGGCCAAAAAAATACACACACTAGCTGACTAATTAAATAAATAAACAATTCAATTAATCTCTCACCAGCACTGCTGACTTCAATCACCCCTCTCAGCTTGCTCCAGTGGATCAAATAATAAATAATAAATCATAATAAAATTGTTCAAATTTCTCTTGGTCATTCTAACTTTGTAGCAATTTTTGCCCAAAGTACATGATACATTTCAACTCCTTCCTCACTGAATTTAGACACTAAGCAAGTATTCCTTGTCAAATCAAGCCCAAGAGTTAAAGCTGATGCATTGTCAAGTCTCTTTGATACTTCCTGTTTGCATACTCTTTCTTTCATTGTCCGGTTCATGTTTTCTGGTTTCCCTCTTTCTTTCCAATTCGAGGCTTTCTTTAACTCTGACTCAACACATTCCAATTCAAGTTTTCACACTATATTTTCTTTTTCTCTTCAATTAATTTAAAGAAATCAAATCTTTTAATTTATTTCTTTCTTAAATTCTAGTTGTTTCATTTGCAGCTGAATCCTAGCCAACCCAATCTGCATTTTATTTGGGTAGTCTTTTTTCCTTTAAGGTTCAGATGTTGAACCAATACCTCAATAATTTCTCCCTTTTAAAGGCCTATTTTAAATGTATGTCAAACTTTTCTGCAATCCCCTTTAAATTTATCTTTGCAATCTGCTGCAAGGCACTCAATGACAAGTTCTCTCTCCACAGAAATACTTCCACAATAACCATAGCCATGATAACTTTTCACTGACTATAGCAGAAGCCAGTGTGAAATCTTAGTTATTTAAACTCCTGCAAACCCCAGTGTACTCATCTCTGGATGTGGATTTGAATCCCGCAAAGAGTCCCTTTAATTTGCTCCTCTTAGAAATCAATAACTTTTGACATTATATTTGAATTTCCAGTGACTGACTGGAAGGATCATGGAACAAGGTTTCAAGTTTTAACACTTCTGCTGTCACAAACATATGAAATGTAACTTTAACTAAACACTTTTTCAGTGGACAACTTATAATCTAGACTGCATTAAAATTCACCCATTTAATTTTTAAAACAACTGAAAACCCCTTCCATAGTTATGCTTTATACTGTCTCTTAAGTGGACACTTCATTTTCCAGGAATGAGTTCAAACCTATTCTCAGCTCCTGATGGCCTGCTTCCTTTTTTGGAAATGACTTTTATGGTTAGGGTTACCCTGGTGATTCCTTCCTCTAGCTAAGTTAGCTGAATCTTCAGGCCCTGTTCAAATCTTCACAAGTTTAATGTTGAGCGTGAGTTACCACCAACATTTTTCATGGTGTACACTAGAGACTGGCAGCTCCTATCTCTCCGCTCATGCTCTTTCTCTTTAAGATCTTTGAAAACTGACCTGTCTGTGAGGTTCCGGGGTACTTTATATAAACCCCTATAACTCAATACCACAATGGTTTGCCAGGGACCTTTCCTCTCTCAAAGTCCATTACCATGGCAATGTGAATCACATGGGCTTTGTATCCAGGTAGAAGTGCCAATTAACTTTATAGCCCAAACTTCATTCCATTTTGAAATTAATTCGGCAGTTTAAAGTACAACTATTTACATAACCTGCCATTCCTAGCACCTCTCTGCGAAACTTGGAGACTGTTTACCCAGAGTCATCAGAGATTCCCTTGTCTTTGACCACCAGTATGAATATAGCACACCTTCTTCTCAATTACTCAGTCTGGGTCTCACTGTGCCTAGAGCATCCAAGCCATCCAGTCTTGTTGTCAAGCAGGATTCAGAGCAGATTCACATGATTCCCTAGCAAAACTGGAATCAATGGGCATTAGGGGGCAAACTCTACACTGGTTGGAGTCATACGTGATACATGGGAAGATGGTTGTGGAGTATCTGTCATCTCAGTTCAAGGACATCTCTGCAGGAGTCCCTCAGGGTAGTGTCCTAGGCCCAACCATCTTCAGCTGCTTCATCAATGGCCTTCCCTCCGCCATAAAGTCAGAAGTGGGGATGTTCGCCGATGATTTCACAATGTTCAGAACCATTCGTGACTCCTCAGATACTGAAGCAGTCCATCTTCAAATGCAACAATATTTGGACAACATCCAGGCTGACAAGTGGCAAGTAACATTTGTGTCACACAAATGCCAGGCAATGATCATCACCAATAAGAGGCACTCTAACCACCACCCCTTGACATTCAATGGTGTTATCATTACTGAACCCCCAGTGTCAACATCCTTGGGGTTATCATTGACCAGAAACTCAACTGGACTCACCACATAAACACAGTGGCAGCAATTGCAGGTTAGAGGCTAGGAATACTGTAGTGAGTAACTCACCTCCTGACTCCCCAAAGCCTAGCCACCATCTACAAGGCACAAGTCAGGAGTGTGATGGAATACACCCCCCTTGCCTGAATGTGTGCAGTTGCAACAACACTCAAGAAGCTTGACACCATCCAGGACCAATCAGCCCGCTTGATTGGTACCACATCCTCAAACATTCACTCCCTCCACCACCGATGCTCAGGAGCAGCAGTGAGTACTATCTACAAAATGCATAGCAGCGATTCAGCAAAGACCCTTAGACAGCATCTTCCAAATGCACGACCACATCCATTTAGAAGGACAAGGGCAGCAGATAAATGGGAACACCACAACCTGCAAGCTCCCCTCCAAGACACTCGCCATCCTGATTTGGAAATATATCGCCTTTCATTCACAGTCGCTGGGTCAAAATCCTGGAATTTCCTCCCTAACGGTATTGTGGGTCAGCCCACAGCACATGGACTGCAACGATTCAAATAGACAGCTCACCACCATCTTCTCAAGAGCAACTCGGGATGGGCAAAAAAGGTTGGCCAGCCAGCGACGTCCATGTCCCATGAATGAATAAATAATAAAAATAATCCTCATTATTCCATTTTACCTTAAATTAAACAGAGTCCCAATTACACACTTGTAAATGTTGTATTTGTAATGCATTGCAGTAAATTTTAAATTAAGTCAAAGATGATCTGTGAATATGTTTTTTGATTTTATTTTTAATTCTCTCTCAGGGCGTGTCCTTCCATGGCAAACCGTGTATTTATTGCCAGCTTTGTTCCCCTCGGGAAGGCTGTGGTGAACATTCTTCTTGTACCAGTGCAATTATGTGGTGGGTTTTCTCCCACAGTTGGGTACTTCAAAGTGTTTTGACTCAGCAATCATTTGGGATCATATGCACCTAGGTCAGGATATTGTGTGACTTAGAGGAATGTTTGTAGTGATGGTCCTCCCATGCACTTGTTGCCATTGTCCTCCTTGGTGAAGTTGTATGTTTTGAAGGTGCTGCCAAAAAAACTTTGGTGACAGTCTGCAGTGTTTCTGCAGATATATGCACTTCAACCACAGTACAAAAGAATTGATGTTTCAGCTTAGAGTGCCAGTCAAGCTACACCCATCCAGGAAGGTGCAAACTATTCCAGCTATGAAACAGAATAACTTTATGAATCCAACTGAGTCTTATGCTTCCCGAATTAGACTGTTTTTTTAGCATTATCCCTGGACATAATGGACATTGGTTTTGCTCTAAACTGCCTGATCCAGAATTTACTGATTATTTTGTGGATTCATTTGATAATTTGTCCTGAATGTGTTGGCAAAAACTAGTTAATTTACAAGTTGCCCAACAAAGTCACTAGGCATGAAGCAATATCATCCTGAATTCTAATGAGAGGACATTGACCTAAACATTAACTCTGTTTCTCTCTCATCACAGGCTGCCAGGCTTGCTGAGTATTTCCAGTATTTTCTGCTTTTAAATGTATTTGAAAATGTGGCAAAAATAAGTAGATACCAAAATGAATGTGGATTTATTCACTGTGGATAATGGTTTTTCTTGTTGTTTGATTTGTCTGCAATGATATTAGACCTCTGCCTAAGTAGCTAAATATTATTATCCAGCAGAGTGAGGGAGAATTACTGACTTTTATCAATAAAGATTTATGCAGGAATAATACAATGCACTTCATTTAATATTTGCATTTACTTTGAAGATAAAATTAAAAATTTGGAGGAAAATATAGTGTGATAACACAAATGATGTTGGAGTATTCAAAGAAAATATCATTGATATTTCTTTTCCTTTCATAGAATCCCTGCAGTGCAGAGAGAGGCAATCCGGCCCATCGCGCCCACACCGACAACAATGTCACCCAGACCCCACCCCCACAACCCCACATATTAACCCCACCAGTCCCCCCGACACCAAGGGGCAATTTAGCATGGCCAATCAACCACACCCGCACATCTTTGGACTGTGGGAGGAAAACGGAGCACCCAGAGGAAACCCACGCAGACACAGGGAGAATGCGCAAACTCCACACAGACAGTGGCCAAAGCCAGGAATCGAGCGAAGGTCCCTGGCGCTGTGAGGCTGGTAGTCATGATGTGGAGATGCTGGCGTTGGACTGGGGTAAACACAGTAAGAAGTTTAACAACACCAGGTTAAAGTCCAACAGGTTTATTCGGTAGCAAAAGCCACACAAGCTTTCGGAGCTCCAAGCCCCTTCTTTGAAGAAGGGGCTTGGAGCTCCGAAAGCCTGTGTGGCTTTTGCTACCAAATAAACCTGTTGGACTTTAACCTGGTGTTGTTAAACTTCTTGCTGTGAAGCAGCAGTGCTAACCACTGTGCCACCATGCTCCCTTTCTTTATCTGATCAACAATAAAAGTCAACGAAAAAAAGGAGAGATTTACATCTGTATACTACCCTGCATGATCTCAGGGGGTGGGGGTGAACTGGAGTGGGCAGGCAGCCTGAAAATACTGGCACCAAGGTGCCAATCTGGTGCTGGAAACAAACAACAGAGTGCAGGGATCGGCAAGGTGGGAATCCTGCCCTGCTCTCAATTGAGGCCAATTAAACTTGTTGAGAAGATCATTTTGACCTTGTTGAACGGGAAGGATGGAATATTTGAAGTGATGGAAGGGTTTTTTAGAAGCTATCAGTTTCAAAAGAGCTGTGTGGATGTAGGTATTGTGTAGTGCCAGTATTTTCAGGCTACCCACCCACTCCAGTTCACCCACACCACCACTCCCCCCCTACCAGCCCGACCCCACACAACCTGTGCTCCTCCTGAGGTCATGCAAAGTAGTATACAGATGTAAATCTCTTTTCTATCGTGCCACATCATATAATGCTGAATGCATTATTCTGCTGCTGAGGCATAGCTATATTTTATGTAGTCAATGCATTTAATGTAACAAAACCTAATTTCCTTATAAACGTATACCCGGAGGTCAATCACAGGTTATCTACTGAGGGATGTTTGCAGCTTTGCAGTTGTAATTCTTTGCTCTCTCCCCTTGGAAAGAGAGCACATTAAAATGATTTCTGCCCCAGGGCTCTACCCCATCCCATAAGGGGTCAGTGGGGAAAAGACATGCTGGGCAGGTGGTGAGCGAATGACCTTGGCGCTGCGCAGGTGGCAAAGAGAATGTGAATTCATCTCCCAGTCATGGAAATGGGGCACTGCAGGTGCAGAAGAGCGCGGGCAAGGCTGCCAAGAACAATGGGGTGGACATCTTCTCAGAAGGCAAGCTTTAGCTGACAAAGGGAGTACAACCGTCAGATTTTAGGCCACAAGGTGATGGGGGTGGGGGGCAACATCCTTCACAGGAAGGACAGGACCCTGGTGATCAGGAAGGCACAGGAGAGGAAAAATGCGGAAGAAAGAAATAGAGACAATACCTTCAGCAAAGGTTCAACCACCGGAGATGGATCTATCTGGAAGTGACCGAGAACCAGTGCCACAGGAGACTGTGACTATCCAGGCAGATGTGCCCTCATCGCTGAAGATCTCATGCCTCCCAGCATTGGTTGCCATGCTTTGCCAGTGGCCATAAGAATCACTGTGATCTTGAACTTCTTTGCTTCTGGCTCCTTCCAAAGTTCAGCTGCAGACCACAGTGGCATCTCAGAAATGGCTGTAAATCACTGCATGTTGTTGGTCACTGATGCCTGGACAGCACATTCCTTTAGCGATAGACAGAAAGCTCACAGGGACAGAGGATTGTCTCCATCTCAAGATTTCCCTGGGTTAGTGGTCTGCAAATAGTCAATCAGGATCGACAGGTTGATCCTGGAGTCTCAAAAAGTTGATTGTCATTGACTGCTGAAAATACATGGGACTTGGGCTTCTTGTGCTGATGAGCAAATCAGCTCATTGACAGCCGAACTCCACCAAAATTGCACAGAACTCGGGCTCCTCCTGATGATGAGTGAATTGATTGCTCAATCGCAGGCGCGAAAACATGAACTAAGCTGGGCAAAGACAAAATGATGAGCAAGGAGTCAGGAACATCCAAGAGAGCAACAACCTACCATTTCCACTAGGAACGGGCAAGTGAATTTCATTTTACAAATGTCAAAGGCAAGACCATTTGTCAACTGAGTGTAGCCTTGAGTAAAAGAGGTGTCTGGAACGGCATCACAAGACAATTCCAAGAAAATTTCTCTTTAAACAGCACCATCCAGATAAAGGAAGTTGAGGAGTTAGAGGGAATGTTGAAAGCTCAACGTCACTCTTTTCAAAACCTGTGGCAAGGCAAGCAAAGAAATGCCTTTTTGCATTAACCGTCTGCTGGCAAAATATAAGAAACTGTTCACCGATGGCGAAGTTATCAAGAGGTTGTGATTGTTGCTGCCAACACCTTGTTCAAAGGCTTTAAAAAAAAGGTGAAATTCTGACAGCCATCAAGAGAATGCCATTTGGTGTTTTAACAATCGCCAGAAGGGTGGAATCATTGTCCAAAGATGTGTCTCAGCAAATACACCAAGACTTATCAGGCTGTGAATGTTCCTCACTGCAGTTTGATGAGTCAATAGACATGATGGATACGGCCCAGCTGATTGTTTTCATTCACATGGCATTCAAAGATGCAACAACAAAGGAGGACCTCCTCACTCTTTTGCCACTCAAAGAGAGGACAAGAGATAAGGATGTCTGC
Organism: Mustelus asterias; assembly: GCF_964213995.1. Lineage (NCBI taxonomy): Eukaryota > Metazoa > Chordata > Chondrichthyes > Carcharhiniformes > Triakidae > Mustelus > Mustelus asterias. The sequence goes on along the minus strand of NC_135817.1, from coordinate 32,312,567 downwards.
AATGAATTGAAAAGTGTGACTGAAAAAACATTCTGATCAAGAAACTGGATTCTATCACAATTGATGGTGCACCGTCAATGCTGGTTGTCCATGCAGGCTTTGTTGCACTTTGCAGAAATGGTCCTCAATTCCCCTCTCCACAAACAAGCACTAGCAAGCAAGGCTTTTCTCATGGAATGATGGTTTTTGTCAAGATCATCAACTCAATTCAGGACAGAGCTCTGCAACGTCGGTTGATCAAATCATTACTCAATGAGCTTGATGCCGCCTTCGGTGAGCTCATCCTTCATGCAGGTGTGAGGTGATTAAGTTGAGGAACAATCCCCCAGAGATTTTTAAATCTACTCCCTGAAATTGTCACCTTTCTTACTTAAATCAAGAAAGGAGGTGTACAGCGAGCTGTCAGATAATGTGCTAGACTTGGCATTGGGTGGCACAGTGGTTAGCAATGCCGCCTCACAGCACCAGGGACCAATGTTTGATTCCTGGTTTGGGTGACTGTCTGTGTGGAGTTTCCACATTCTCCCCGTGTCTGTGTGGGTTTCCTCCGGGTGCTCCGGTTTCCTCCCACAGTCCAAAGATGTGCAAGTTAGATGGATTAGCCATGCTAAATTACCCCATAGTGTCAGGGAAACCAGGGAGGGTAAATGAGGATAGGGTTATGGGGATAGGGCCTGGGTGGGATTGTGGTCGGTGCAGACTCGATGGGCTGAATGGCCTCCTTCTGCACTTTGGATTCTATGATTCTTACAGACATTAGTGCAAAATTGAATGAGCTGAACTGTGAATTACAGGGGAGGGAGAGAGACTTGTTATGCATGATCAGTGTAGTGAATGTGTTCAAATTGAAACTGGGTCTGTGGTGCTTCCAGATAAAGAGTGAAATTACTGAGCACCTCCCAAATCTGGAGAAAATCCAACAAGTCAAATGGAAAGGGTTCCATCAAAACAAATCCTGTGACCATCTAAACAAATTGGAAAAATAATTCCAAAGAGAATTTCATGAGCTAGACAAGCTGAAGAAATCATTATTTTTATCTCAAATCCTTTTCTTCAAGTGGACATTGGAGAACTGATGAACATTTCAGCAGGTATTTGAACACAGCAGTGGGCTTGACATACAAATAACCACCATGCAAAATGACAGAGCTGAAAGCTAGGTCAAGGGACAAAAATATTTCGGGACTTATAAACAGAGGAGTACCTCTTCTGACATTGCGTGCGCTCAAGGTGAAGGCCTACTTTGGTTCCACAGAACTCTGTGAGGTGGCTTTTTCCCCAGATGAAAATGATCAAGTCCAAGTATCACACTCGTCTCACAGATGTCCACCTGATGGACTGTATGAGACAGTCCATCTTAAGCTATGACCCAGACTTCATGGCACTCACAGATAGAATAGGTGAGTGTTGTAAAGAAGTACATTTTAGGAGGTTTTAGTGAAGTCAAATTTTTAAGAGTAGGTCTTGTACTGCAAATTGATGCTGAAAGTGATTGTGTGCTTTAAAAAGGTTGGAGACTACTGCCGTGGGTGCAGGATATCACTGATTGTAGCTATGTGGCCATTAAGGTACCCAGTAACCACCCACTGAGATCCATGAACAGGAAGAGCTTCCACACCCTTAACTTTCAGTTTGTTTTGTGACCACAAGAGCTTATTTCATGTGTGCACTTGCTGGAAGCTGCCATGACTCCTTGAACACCTGCTAGTCCAGGGAATCTCAAATCTTCCCTTTAAACCCCAAAGTAAGTGGACAGATTTTGGCAGACAGAGGGTACCCCTTGAAAGAATGACTACTGACCTCCCCATCCGAGCCCCAGACAGAACCACTGAGACAATATAAAGAATGCCACCTGCTCACTAGGGCAACCACTGAGCAAGCCATTGGGCTTCTAAACATCCAATTCCAATGCCTGAATATGGATGATAGTGCCCCTCATTATCTTCCTGCAAAGGTCTCAGTCATTGCACTTTTCATAACATGGCTCTCCAGGGAGGTGTGGAGCCTGAGGGCAGTGAGGCCCTGGAAGGTGACAGCTCATTGAGGGAGGATCAGGAAGAGAAGAGGAAGTCGAGGGAAATATCCCTGAACAGAGGGATGCCCCTGCTGCACAATGAGATGATCTCCTGCTACTACCTTCTGCTAAGAGAACCTCCCCACATTCCAACATTAGATCCAGGTCTGTATTGATGAAGCAAGGGGCTGCTCTGCCCCAGCTGCCAGGTGTCCAGGTCCCATGTGACATATCGTTTCCTTCTGGTGTAGTGAAGACTTTGGTACAAACCACAGTTGGCTCCCTCAAGACAACCAGCAGCCTCAGTGATGGCTATTGTGGGTGTCTGAATCGATTCAGACCCCCACATTAGCTCCATACTGCTCAGTCCCATATTTCATCTAACCCTGTTCCAGTCCCACCCTCACTGGCTCCAACTGGAGAAGGATTCCTTCTCCATATCAGCTAAAGGCTCACTCCTGTGAAAATCTGAAATTTAATCAGCTTTCCACTGGAACTGGAATTCTGACCCAAAAACAGACCCAACTCCTATTTTTTGTGATGAAAAATTCAGTAGTCGGAGATGAGGAATTCAATTTGCAGAAGCAAGGTCCTACAAACAGGCCAATTAGCTTAACATTTGCTAACCTTTTATTCAGGAAGTTGTCGCGGGCATTTAGAAAATCTCAATGCAATTAAGCAGAGTCAACATATTTGTGAAATATTTGTCTGATATACTGGAATTCTTTGAAGAAGTAACAAGCTACTTAGATAAAGGAGAACATGTGGGTGCGCTGTAATTATATTTCCACAAGGCATCTGACAAGGTGCCACATTAAAGGATACTATGCAAAACAAGAGCTCATGGCATTGATAGAGGACTGGTTAGTAAATAGGCGAAAGAGAATAGGCATACATGGGTCTTCTTCGGGTTGGCAAGTTGTAATGAGTGGAGTGGCACATGGTTAAGTGCTGTGTCTGCAATTATTTACAATTTATATCATTGACATGGATGATAGGATGTATGGTTGCTAAATTTGCTGGTGATATAAAAATAGGTAGGAATGTAAGGTGTGAAGTGGACATAAGGAGTCTGCAAAGGGACTTACGTAAGTTAGATAGGGGCGGCACGGTGTCACAATGGTTAGCACTGTTGCCTCACAGTGCTAGGGACCTGGGTTCGATTCCTGGCTTGGATCACTGTCTGTGTGGAGTTTGCATGTTCTCCCTGTGTCTGCATGGGTTTCCTTTGGGTCCTCTGGTTTCCTCCTGCAGTCCACAGATGTGCAGGTTAGGTGAATTGGTCATGCTAAATTCTCCCCCAGTGTACCCAGACAGATATCGGAGTGTGGCGACTAAAGGATTTTCACAGTAACTTCATTGCAGTGTTAATATAAGCCTACTTGTGACTAATAAATAAACTTTAAGTGAGTGAGCAAAAAATTTGGCAGATGGAGTATCATGTGGAAAAACCTGATATGAATGTATTTATTTTGGCAGAATGAGTAGATAAGCAGTATGTTATTTAAATGGAGGGAGATTGCAGAATTCTGAGGTATACAGGGATTTGGGTGTTCTGGGACATAATTCACAAAAAGTTCATATGCAGGTGCAGCAAGTGATTAGGAAGGTAAATGGAATGATGTTGTTTATTAGAAGGGGATTGGAATATAAAGTGGGTCTGCTTTGCTACTGTTGTACAATGTGTGGTGACACCACATCTGGAGTAAGGTTTTGGTCACCTTATTTAAGAAAGGATATAAATGTTGTTAGAAGCAGTTCAGAGAAGGTTCGCTGAATTGATACCTGGGTTTATCTTATGAGGAAAGGTTGGACAAGGCTGAGCCTGTATACATTGGAGTTTAGAAGATTGAGAGGAGATCTATTTGCAACATTTAAGATCCTGAGGGGTCTTGGCAGGATGGATGCTGAGAGATTGTTTCTCCTTGTGAGAGGAACTGGAACTGAAGGTCACAGTTTAAAAACAAAGGGTCTCCCATTTCATGTTTCTGATATCTTACATTAATTATCTTCCATTTATTATCTTGTCTTTTTCCTATACAATTGAATATTTCAGTTTTATTAGTTGGTTAAATAAATTATTCTGTACTGAGCAATTGCCAAAGAAACTGTCAAAAAGCAATGATAGTTACTAAAAGTAATTTCAACAAAAAAAAGCCTTGTAAAATACGAATACATCCATAATTGTTTCTTGCAATAGTGACAAGCCTATTGACCCTGGCAGCATTTATGCAAAAAGAAGCCACGCTATTTTGCATAGCAGTAGGATAAAGCAGGGACATCTGCCAAACTTAATCTGTACTCATTTATCATCATGCATTGCACACCAGTATCAAAACTATTTCTAATCACAGAGCAAACTCAACCTGTTTTGAGACAAGCATTAATAGATTATTAATGGATAAGATTAATCATTTGCTTGTGCCCTTCTTCCTGGAGGCTGTCTGACTAGGCCTAGGGAAGTTTCTAGATTTCTGATATTATCTTCTTTGTTTAAGGGAACGGCTGCTGCATAATGGTCAGGAGGCAATGCAGAGCGTCTTACAGATGGAGAAGAATGTGAACCAGAGTCTGCTAGATTTGCACCAACTATCTACTGAGACCCTCACCTTTCTGACTTTCTGGAGACATTACTTAGATAAACAAGTGATGTTAATATTTACTTGTGCTGAATATAGCAATCATTTTGATGTCTGATTCAATCGTGGTGTTATAAATGCCCCTGTGCTTCATCAGATGAGTTCATACAGAATATATTACGTACTTCAGCACAGTTATGAAACAACGGAAGGTTTTATTTCCGGGCAGGTTTGGGTATGTGGATTGCAGGACACGTTGGAAACTCCCGATGCTCAGGAAATGGGGGACTGAGGTACTGTAACTCTTAGGCCTCACTTCAACACCTGTTAACTGACTTCCAGCCCATTTAAACTGAAGGTTGGCAGGAAGCTGTGGAAAGTTGCTTGGCTTAGACCCTGCCTGCCAACCATCTGTGGGCTTGAGGTTCCTGTCATGCCTCAGTGACGATAACTAGACACAATATAACACTGCATAGCTCGGGGAATTTCACAGTAATTTCATTACAGTGCTAAAGTAAGCCTTACTTGTGACTAGTAAATAAACTTTACTTTAATTATGATAAAAGCAAATTACTGCGGATGCTGGAATCTGAAACCAAAAGAGAAAACACTGGAAAATCTCAGCAAGTCTGGCAGCATCTGTAAGGAGAGAAAAGAGCTAACATTTCGAGTCCAGATGACCCTTTGTCAAAGCTGGTCAAAGGGTCATCTGGACTCGAAACGTCAGTTCTTTTCTCTCCTTACAGATGCTGCCAGTATTTTCTCTTTTAGCTTAATTATGAGTTCTTCGACCTTCATTGCAAGGGAGATAAATGTCAGAAAGTTTTCCTACAGCTATTCAGAGCAATGTTGAGACACATCTCAAGTAGTGTATATAATTTTGGTCTCTTTACTTAAGGAGGGATGTACTTGCATTGGAAGCAGTTCAGAAAAGGTTCACTAGGTGATTCCTGGGTTCAAGGGGTTGTCTTAGGAGGAAAGGTTGAGCAGTTTGGGCCTATTCCCTTTGGAGTTCAGAAGAATGAAGGGTGACCTTATTGAAAGGTATACGATTCTGAAGGGACCGGCAGGGTAGATACTAGATGTTTCTGCTTGTGGGGAAATCTAGAACCAGGATGCACAGTTTAAAAATAAGGGGTCTCTCATTCAAGAAGAAGATGAGGAGCAATTTCTTCTCTCATGGTCAATAGTCTTTGGAATTTTCTTCAACAGAGCTGAGGAGGTTGGGTCATTGTATATATCCAAGGCTGTTAGACAGATTTTTGATTGACAAGGGAGTCAAAGGGGAACAGGCAGGAAAGTAGAGTTATGGCCATGATCTTATTGAATGGCAGAGTAGGTAGGCTTGAAGAGCCGAATGGCCTAGTTCTGCTCCTAATTCTTAGGATCTTATGGTCTTATGACTTGTACTATTTTTGTTTCTATAGTTTAGCATTCTATTGTCCTAGGAGGTGCAGAGAATATTGAGCCTGAGTCTATTAAATCCCAATGGAGGTGAATTTGCCTGGAGTTGCAGCACATAAATTGTGTTCATACAAAATTCTGGCCAAAGTTACAATGGTGGAGCATGAGGAGCGCCAATGAAATTCACCCCCTCATTTTCTTTCAACTTTAACTATAATAATTTTGATTGTTCTGCTATCCATTTCTTCTTCCTATCTACAGTACTTTACATGTGTCTATATTTAATTTTACTTGCTAGCTAATGACAATGCAGATGCACTACTGAGCAGTGATGAAAACACTGACCATATGAACATTTGAAATAATGGCATCCTTCAGTTAGTAATCTTCCCTACTCTGCCACATATACTAATGCTGATTTCGATCAAATGGCACGAATGCTTTAAGACGAAAACGCAATCTGATTTTTATAAATTGCCTCCAATGCTCACACTATTATAAATTTTAAAGGAATAGCAATGACCATTATATATAGAAATTGCTTTCTATCCAATAATTTGAATGAATTATCTGACACTTTCTTGTGCTTACAAAGAACAAAGAACAAAGAACAATACAGCACAGGAACAGGCCCTTCGGCCCTCCAAGCCCGCGCCGCTCCCCGGTCCAGGATTGAATCCTGAATCCAGGATCCCCGCCCAATTTTCCAGCCTATCTACATACCAATATCCTATCCACCGAGCTGTCCCTCACAGCTACGATGCTTTGTTCATTACAACCTATTAACTCACCCCCACCCCCCATTTACCTTATCATTTTCTACATTTTAAATAGAAAAAGGCAAAGCTGGGACATAAAGCTGAGGTAAACTATTCCAGCTGCAGAACATGAGCACCTCATAGCACTGATTCCACAATCTTTCCAAATTTTATTTGGTAGCCTGCTTTCAGAAATCATGCCTTTGTTGTATAATCATGTTTTAATTAACAACTTCACTTGAAAACGTAACTAAATTATCACAATATTTTAATAGTTAAAAATTAAAGTGCTGATAGATAACTGCATTAACGACTTATCACAGAGAAGTTTTAAGCATTTATTGAAGTCAATCTTTGAGAATGCTCCCTTCAAGGATCTTGCAATATCAGCCGCTGTGGGAACGGCACATCAATCACAGTTGAAATCAAATCTATCTCCCCAATCTTAACAGGCAGGTGGGCAAAGAATTCCAGTAAGGTTTGATTGGTAACCTTGAACTGTACAGAGGAAGAGTCATCATGGACTAGTGCAATTAACAGATTGATAAGACAGCCAACCTACTTAGCTAGCTGTGTCTGGCCTAATTGTGCGCCGCGATTGATGGATGTAATGAAATTGTATAAAAGAAAGAGTTTTATATAATATAGACTTTTATATTGCGTCTTTCAGGACCTCAGGACATCCCAAAGCGCTTTTACAGCCAGCAAACCTGCAAACACGAGGAGAATCCAGGTCATTAAGTTTCAGCAGGTTTTAATAGAACTGAAATACAGCTCTATTTGAAATGAAGATATACACATTTAACTATCCTCTGTCCTGGTCAAATTTTATAAAAGGTCAATTTCTCAACGTTCCACCAATTAAATTTAATAAGTGGAAAATCACAAGTAGAGTGCTGCTGCCGCCCACTAAGGGAGTGGAATTTTCTCTTATATTTGAAGTCAGTTGTTCGGATTGAGTAGTGACTGAAGCCATCAGGGATAGCCATTGATAGCCAACAAGACCATATATAAATGGCCAACAGTGAATGCCATACACATTTGATATGCAGTGATCTTGTACCAGCCTCACATTCAGGTCTAGCAAAGCAGTTACAGCTTGATATTTTTCAATTATTCCAATAGTTAATACCATACTATACATCTACAGTTTAACAGTCATACTGTTCATTTAATGTTTAATTAATCAATTTGGCAGTTTATCATTGTAATTTGCCTTTAAGGGATAGCAACATGTTCTCACTTTAAGGGAAGTGTGTCATATAATCCAGTCTCAGTTTCACTTTGGCCTGGAACTGAATAACCAAGCAGCTCTGCAGTTCTGATATCCTCAAGCTTTCTATCCTCTATATGTTCACATGGGCCTGGAATTAATAAGTGGAGCTAATAAGTAGGTTTGCATAATCCCTTGTGATTGATTGGTGCCTTTATATGATTATAACGCACACATGGTGGCAGCAGTGGTATCCTTCTAAATGACACAGTGCTCAGCGTGACAGAAATATTCAGCACAGATATGACATGGTGAACAGTCTTAGATTGTGCGATGAGATGACCTTTGACATTTTGTTTCAAATCAGCATGTCCATGAACTTGAGACCAATTACCCGGACGAGCTAAGCATCTCTCGGGGAGTCATTTTAAAAGCAGGCAGGTCATTATACCAGAATCTTAGTGACATGATTTTCATCAACAACTTCATCACTCACACACAGGCATAGATCAGATGAGATGACTCATAAGAAAGACTGTCTATTGGTTGGGTTTGAACAGTGGCATTGAAATCATCAGCAAGAAGTGTGAAGCATGTCAAGAGTAGATACCGAGTTAGCACAAAGAACCATTGATTCCACATGAAATTTCTACTCATCCTTGGTCCAAAATTATATTTGACCTATTTCATGTCAATGGCACTGATTTCACCATCATTGTTGACTACTGTACAAAGTATTCCTTATTTGACAATTGTACAATATCTCAAGCACAACTATTGTGTGCACTCTAAATATGCTGTTTTCAGTTTATTTGGTGTGCCTAGAGAGATCATTACAAATAACAGTCTGTAATCTATTGGTAAGCAATTTCAGGAGAACTGGAATATCGATCAGACTAATCTTCTCCTTACCATCTTAGATTTAATAGCATAGCTGAACAAATAATTCACACGGCGAAATCCCCAATTCTTGAATGTAGACAGACCAAGCGATATCTACAAGTTGCAGTGTTATAGATGAGAGCGACACCTTTAAATGCAACTATTCCATCACCAGCAGAGCTCATGATTGGCAGACCAGTGTACTCCAATCTATACTTACCCATTCATTCAGTCAGAAAGTAGAGAGCAACTTGTAAAACTGCAAGAGAAAATAACCAATGTATATGATAAAAATGCAGATACAGAACTGCCATGTTTAAAGTTCAGACAAGTTCACATTCAGGATCCCACAGAAGGTATGGTAGGGATTTGTTCAGAACCAAAGTCCTATGAAGTCATTACACCAAAGATACAACTGCAAGGTATAACTGAGGACAGTTCAAATCCAATCAGATCAAATCAGATCCTCAACCATTGTGCAGTCTTATTGCCTTTAGGACAAGATGCAAAATGGAACCAGGAGCAACATCGAAGAATGGCAATTCCACATTGTGAGCAAAGAAACCTCCAGTAAGTTCACCATTACAAGATCTGGGCATACCAGAAGGTTACCTCCATGCTTTAGAGACTCAGACATTCACCAGTCCTATACACTTATGTAATGGTAACTAAATATGAGCATGAATTGTAATTAGTTATATTTCATTGGAAGTATCTTCAAAAGAAAGAGCAATGCAATATGCCTTTAAGGGATAGCAACATGCCAGCAGTTTAAGGGACATGTCTTATGATCCAGCCTCAATTTCACTTCAGCCTGGAGCGGAACACAGGCATATCCAGCTCTGATGTCCTCAAGCTCTCTATTCATGTTCACATGTGTCTAGAATTGATAAATGAACCCACAGAGTGTTTGCATAATCCGGTCTGAGTAATTGGTGCATTTAAATCATTATAACACACACAACATGCTTAATGTAAGTTAATGGTTTAATAGTCTTTATCATACTGTTTCTGAAGTCAAGGAACATCAAGTGATCGAAAATATAATGACAAAAGCCTCTCCTGGTTCCATCTCTTCATTGGCTGGGTGATAAAGTACCCGAGCACTGGGCAGGTAAAGGCAAACTTAGTATAGTGACTGAGAGCCTACCAATAGAAGTGACCTGCAATCATGAAGCTGAGAACAATATCAAAATTAATTACCTAAAAATGCATCAACACTTCCTGTTGAGGTGTATTATATCATTTAATTCTTTACAATGTTGAAATATTACTGATTTTTAATGAGTCCGTGTGTGTGTATTTTTAAATTGATGATCAACTCTATGAACAAAAGAACGGTAGAGTGCTCCTGTTAATTATTATTTCAACCTAAACTTTTATTAAGTACAAGTTAAAAAGCAGAATGGTTTCCGTTAGTGGCAAGGCCTCATGCAGAGCCTTCTGAGCAAATCGAATATTGTACATGCTTGAACCTATCAGAATAAAATGGGCATAACAAAGGAAAATTTGTCAACACTGAACAGGTTTGAACCTATTAAGTTGACACGTCAATTAGCAGAATTATTATAAGTATGGTCTGTTTAGCTCCACAATTAATCATACATTATTAATTACACAACAATGAGTAAAGTCTTGCATTTGAATTCCTTTAAAAATGGAATGCAAACTTACTCTCACTTAAACCTTCTTAGTCTGGTAAACTACTTTTTATCTCGAAACAATAGCTGGAGAAGCTTGTAGAAGTTGTAAACCTGAAATAAAAATTCTGATGAAAGATCATACTTGGAATGTTAACTTGTTCCTCACTCTACGGATGCTGCCAGACCTGCTGAGCATCTCCAGCATGTTTTGTTTTTATTTGCTTCTTAACTCCCCTTCTTGTAGTTTTTTTTTTGAGAAACCATGTAGCTCAAGCTCCCTGAAATCTAACTTGGACTTCAGTGGGCTCAATAAACCATTTAGGTTTAGTAACCACCAGCACAGAATCAGGTGGTAAAGATTCAAAGTGGTCACTGCCAGTTCTTAAGTATTTTATATCCAACCCTCCTCTGCATTTACCATGGATAGAAAATTGAAATCGGATGAAAATGGGTGGGGCGGCAAGGGTGGTGGGGGCAGGGTGGGAAAACATGTTGGCAGATAACTAATAGCCACATGAAATAATCATGGATTGACCCCCAAATTGCTCTAGCAATCATTAAGCTACCAAAGAGTACCAAATAACACAGTTGCACATAAAGCAATATATTCATTTGCACATGCTTCAGCATTAACTAAATCAAATGTTTATACTCGGCTTAAACATAAAAGCTTGAATTTAAGGTTTGAAAAGGTTTAGCTTTGTTTTTGCATGTTACATCACCATGTATCAGTTTCTAGGATTCTGACTTCTATTTTAACAGAAATCATGAACATTTCATAAATTTCAGCACTGGGAGGTGAAGGCAAACTTAGTATGGTGACTGAGCGCCTGCCTGCAGAAATAGTCAACAATGATGAAGCTGAGAACAATATCAAGAGTAATTAAATAAAAATGCATCAACATTTCCTGTTGAGCTGTGTTATATAATTTCCTTATAGAATAGAATCCCTACTGTGCAGGAGGCCATTCGGCTCTTTGAGTATGCACCAACTCTCTGACAGAGCATCCCACCAGGCCCTATCCCTGTAACCCGATGTATTTACCCCACTAATCCCGTAACCTACACATCTAGGGACACTAAGGGGCAAATTAGCATGGCCAATCCACCTAACCTGCACATCTTTGGAGTGTGGGAGAAAACCGGAGCATGCGGAGGAAACCCATGTAGACATGGGGAGACCGTGCAAACTCCACACAGACAATGGAATGGAACTCTGGTACTGTGAGGCAACAGTGCTTGCTACTGTGCCACCCTTTACAATGTTGAAATTTTAAATCAATTTATTTACTAAGTTGACGGCACAGTGGCCATATCAGTTGCGACTTCGTGATGTCATGTTATTGGTGTCTATACTGTATATGTGCATCGATGTTCAGTTATAGTTCAATACATATTTGCAGTACAGAACTTGGTGCCTTTGTTTTTCAAAACTCTTTCTTAAAATTTAAAGTTTCTTGGCCCCCAACATCTTCATCTGTCACAGCTTACCCTCTGATTTTAGCTTCTCTGCCGTTTGGCCATTCACACCATTTTGTCTCTCTATGGACTGTCATTAGCAGTCTTTTCCCCTGGTTTCTGTAGCTATGACTCATATTTCATTCCCTCACCCTGCAGTATAAATATCTCCTACTTTCTATACCTTTTAGCTTTGACAAAGGGTCATCTGGACTCGAGACGTCAGCTCTTTTCTCTCCTTACAGATGCTGCCAGACCTGCTGAGATTTTCCAGCATTCTCTCTTCTGGTTTCAGATTCCAGCATCCACAGTAATTTGCTTTTATACAGAATTCTGCATTATTTTGTTGAAAATAGAGTCTTTGGCGTTGGTTCAGGAACCAATCCCCCATTTATAACATTGTTCTTATGGGAAAGTTGGTTCCTTTTTACAATGTTTTGACTTAAGACACATTTTTCAGGAACCCAATAGTGTCATAAGTCTGAGCACTGCCTGCATTTCATTCTGTATCTTTGTATCTTTTTTGAAAATAAGACTAATTATTTAAATTGTTCTATGTCCAAACTCAATGGAGACGATCCTATGGAAAAATTTCTAAGTCCAGAACAAGCATGAAAACCGGAGCATTTCTAATTCTTTCTTGGGGTGAGTCCAAATCTGCAATGTTTTGCACTTAGAGCAAAAAAATCCCAAAAAGCAGGGCTTAAATCGCCACAATGCTGGCTGAGAGCAATAGAGGGCAGAGTGGCACACCCTCTGGCCCCTCCTCCACCAATCACAGTGCAGTGCAGCAACAGACCTCCCTCTGTTCCACCACTGATTGAAGATCCCCTCCCTCTGCCCACCAATCGCAGATCTGCAGAGGTCCTCCCCACCACTGATTGCCTTGGCCCCTTGGCTCTGCCCAGTGTCTGGTGAGCAGTGCCAGGGTGCCAGGCCTGCAGTGCTAGGCTGGCACTGCCCAAGGGCCACCACTTCCCCTGCCTGTGACATCGTGGGGGGTGCTGCAATGGCCTCCAGTTCTACCAGCAAGGCCACGAATCAATTCCAGCCTCCCTGACTACCTGATCCACTACAGTTTGCCTATTGTCGCAGCAGGTCCACAGCAGATGCCGTCTCCCTGGCCCTGCACTCAACCCTGGAACACCTAGATGACAAGGACACCTATGTCAGACTCCTATTTATTGATTATAGCTCAACCTTCAACACCATTATTCCCACGAAACTCATCTCCAAACTCCGTGGCCTGGGCCTTGGCACCTCCCTCTGCGACTGGATCCTGAACTTCCTAACTCACAGACTACAATCAGTAAGGATAGGCAACAAGACCTCCTCCACGATCATCCTCAACACCGGTGCCCCATAAGGCCGTGTTCTCAGCCCCCTACTATAATCCTTATACACCTATGACTGTGCGGCCAAATTCCACTCCAATTCGATTTTGAAGTTTGCTGACGACACCACCGTAGTGAATCGGATCACAAACAATGACAAGACAGAGTACAGGAATGAGATAGCGAATCTGGTGAACTGGTGCGGCAACAATAATCTCTCCTTCAATGTCAACAAAACAAAGGAGATTATCATCGACTCCAGGAAGCGTAAAGGAGAACATGCCCCTGTCTACATCAACGGGGACAAAGTAGAAAGGGTCGAGAACTTCAAGTTTTTAGGTGTCCAGATCACCAACAACCTGTCCTGGTCCCCCCATGCTGAAACTGTGGAATTATCTGTGGAATTCCCTGCCCAGTGAAGCAGTGGAGGCTACCTCATTGAATGTTTTTAAGGCAAGGATAGATAAATGTTTGAACAGTAAAGGAATTAAGGATTATGGTGAGCGGGCGGGTAAGTGGACCTGAGTCCACGAAAAGATCAGCCATGATCTTATTGAATGGGGAGCAGGCTTGAAGGGCCAGATGGCCTACTCCGGCTTCTTGTTCTTATGACACTACAGTGAAGAAAAACCACCAACACCTCTACTTTCTCAGAAGACGAAGGAAATTTGGCATGTCAGCTACAACTCTCACCAACATTTACAGATGCGCCATAGAAAGCATTCTTTCTGGTTGTATCACAGCTTGGTATGGCTCCTGCTCTGCCCAAGACTGCAAGGAACTACAAGAGGTCGTGAATGTAGCCCAATCCATCATGCAAACCAGCCTCCCATCCATTGACTCTGTCTACACTTCCTGCTACCTCAGCAAAGAAGCCAGCATAATTAAGGACCCCACGCACCCCAGACTTTCTCTCTTCCACCTTCTTCTGTCAGGTAAAAGATACAAAAGTCTGAGGTCACGTATCAACCGACTCAAGAACAGCTTCTTCCCTGCTGCCATCAGACTTTTGAATGGACCTACCTCGCATTAAGTTGGTCTTTCTCTACACCCTAGCTATGACTGTAACACTACTTTCTGCACTTTCTCGTTTCCTTCTCTATGAATGGTATGCTTTGTCTGTATAGCACGCAAGAAACAATACTTTTCACTGTGTATTAATACACGTGACAACAATAAATCAATTCAAAATTAAATCACGTCTGGTCTCCATTGCTGGGGACCAGCTCTGGTCCCTGGCTCATGAATCGCATTTAAATCATATTAAAATGTCATTTAAATAATCCGCTGATCGTGCCAGATATCTGCTTCCGGTAAGATCGTAAGAGGTGAGAAAGCGAGCACAAACCTGCTTTCTCAGCTCTCACGCGATCTTACCAACATGCCCCGCTCATCAGCCGGCAGGATGCAATGGTAAGATTGCCCTCAATGCGTTCAGTCAGTGAGGAATTTCAGTCCCACGTTTTTGCCATACACAATGCTATCCTAATGAGAAGTTACAGATGACAATTGGCAATTCTTTGATTCAGAAAATCATCTTAAATTTAAGAAAGTGACTTCAATCTCCCAGCTTGTTAATGTTTTGGAGCAGACTACCCACAACGTGAAATAATTACTTCCTGGAGGGTAATGAAGCATAGCTGTGGAGAACAAAAACATCAATTTAACATATAATATACTTAATCTTGGTCACTGCTGAGGAAATGAACAAAGGAAGAGAAATTATGACATATTGTGTTTCATTGTTCCAGTAAAATGTGCATGATTTTAATAAATATAAGTAGTGTTAACTACATAATCGTCTCCATAAAATACCACTGCAATATCGGAGAAAAGAATAATTATACCAAGGTGGAGAGTGGCAGATCTTCAGATAGCGGCCATGATTTACCCATTTTGAGTCTAAGAGCTCCCGTCAGTGGGAAAATGGGAGTGAATTATGCTGCTGCTGGCAGTTCTGCTTGGAAGCTATCCCGCCTATTCAAATGGACTAGGCTGGCCCTCTTGTGAAAGCTGCAGATCCTCCAACTCCCTGACAAGGGTCCCCAAACACACACATATCCAGGAAGACAGTTGTTGAAGTGGTGAAGACATCCCAAGTCACCAGCTGCAGGTTGGGAGGACCCTGATTCAAAATACTTGAAGGCAGTCACCACTTTGACAGCCTCTGTAGGAGAGCAACCTAGTGACAGAGAAGGGCCATGGATTGTCCTGCAGGAGGCTGCACTGACCTCCCATTCCTCATCGATGGAACCTTACCTTCCTTACCCATTGCTCTGGGAAACTGATTCTGGGTATGTAGACAAAAGTACTTCCAAACTTCAACTGTATTTCTCTGCCTGGTACCAAGTTAATGGTATTATTGCAGTCACGCAGAATGTCTATTCCGAGGTTAAAAAAAAATCGATTAATAAAAATATTATAAATATTAACATCAACTTTTCAACTAGTTCAAGATGATTTTACTTAAGTACAATTTCATACAATAGGTTAAGGTATTCAGATATAATTCAGCATGCTAGTAAACCAGAATGTGCCAACAGTGAAATCCACAATCCTATCTTTCCCTGCAATCTAATTTAAAGCGGTAAATTACATTCAATTGTTGAAAAGCTTGAGCTGGAAAAGGAATTCTAAGTACGTTACTGCAGATTGACACTGAGGAAATGCAGACACTGACCTGAATTTTTGATTACTCACCAGAAGTGTCTTCTCATTCATTCATGCAATACAGCACCATTTCCACATACAAATAAGATCATCTATCCATCTGGAATCTAGGAATAGTGTCTTTCAAATCTTAATGCATACCTTCAAAGGGAAACTGGATAAGCACTTGAAGAGATAAAAAATAACATAGCTATGGGGAAAGGGTGAGGAAGTGGGAACAGCTGAGAGGCCCAAGCAACATGAATGACCTCCTTCTGTGCTGCAACTATTCTATAATTCTATGACTGGAAACTCCAAGATTCATAGAATCAATACAGTGCAGAAGGAGGCCATTTGGTCCATCGGCCCTGCACCGACCACAATCCCATTCAGGCCCTATCGCCTTAAACCCCACATATTTACCCTGCTAATCCCCTTGACACTTAGGGGCAATTTAACATATCCAATTAACCTTACCTGCAAATCTTTGGACTGTGGGGGGAAACCGGAGCACCTGGAGGAAACCCACACAGACAAGGGGAGAACGTATCAGATTGAGAGTTGCAATCCAACTGTGATAAATTATGATAATTGAATTTAATTAGTCTGCTAATTTTGAGCAAGCACCAAAAATATATTAAACAAAGGTGCTGGATTAAATTTTTAAAAAACTGTGGCTCTGAATTGACTTATTCAGTGTGAAATTTGGGTTGGTCATATTCATTGTTTGGGAACTAATGGGCTTGTTTGGAAACCAAAATGACATATCTGATGCACATGCATACATTTTGGCTGAGATTCACTGGGTGCTATCATGGTGAGGGAGTTAGCGGAGTGCAGTGAATGTCTGTCAGATGTATGCAAAGCATTGACGCCTATCAATGTGCAATGCTGATTTGATACTGATGCGCGTTATCACACACGAGGCTTGAGATGCTCAGGAAATAAAGGCTTTTATTTACTGTTACAACGAAGCTACTAAGTATAGTACACGATCCCAGACTGAGGGGTCCCAGACAGAGCAGTGACCTTTATACCTCTCCCAGGAGGCGGAGCCCGACTGGGATGTACCATAATAACTATAATACAAGGTGTAACAGCCCCACCCTAACCCCAACAGCAACATATATACATACTTGTAGTACTGGCCAGACCCTGGCTCAGTACTGTCTAGTTGGAACCAACGATGGTTCACCACATTCACCCCTCCTTTGAAGACAAAGGCCGGCGGGGTACAAAAAAAAGAATAATTTGTCATCAGTCTATAAGTTCAGACAGTCAGGGGGACCGCACCGTCGTTGTGACCTCCTCAACATCGGTGATGACACCGGAGTAGGCACTCGCGGTGGCGTTCTCCCCAAGGCGATGTCCAACGGTTCCTCCACAGTCTCACGGGCCGGTTGACCCCGAGGTGATGATAATCCGTTGAGTTCCGACACGCCCTGAAGTGGCGACCATCCTCTGGACTCAGGCAAGCTGTACACGGGAGTAAAAGGGTTAAGTAATGGTCCCGATGCTGCCTGCGCCGTGTCCGGAGGGGAAACAATAGTTGGGGGGTTTGTAACAGGGGGTATGGGAGCGACAGGGGTTTCTACGTCCCCTGCTGGCGCCAGGTCTCGGATCGAGACCGTGTCCTCTCGCCCGTCAGGGTATGCCACATAGGCATACTGAGGGTTGGCGTGGAGGAGATGGACCTGTTCGACCAATGGGTCGGACTTGCGGGCCCTTACATGTCGCCGCAGGAGGACAGGTCCTGAGTACGTCAACCAAGACAGTAATGAGGTCCCCGAGGAAGACTTCCAAGGGAATGAAAACAGCCTCTCATGGGGAGTAGCGTTGGTTGCCGTACACAGGAGTGAGCGTATGGAATGGAGCGCATCAGGGAGCACCTCTTGCCAATGGGAGACTGGAAGGCTTTTTGACTTCAACGCCAGTAAGACAGCCTTCCAGACTGTAGCATTCTCACGTTCCACCTGTCCGTTACCCCTAGGGTTGTAGCTCGTGGTTCGACTAGAGGCAATCCCGTATGAGAGCAGGTATTGCCTCAAGTCATCGCTCATGAACGACGAGCCCCTATCGCTGTGAATGTAGCAGGTGTACCCGAACAGAGTGAAAAGATCACGGAATGCCTTGATAACCGTGGCAGCGGATGTATCAGAGCAGGGAATAACAAAAGGGAATCTCGAGTACTCATCAATGATGTTGAGGAAGTACACATTCCGATCTGTTGAGGGAAGGGGGCCCTTAAAGTCGACACTCAGTCTTTCGAAGGGACGAGTGGCCTTGACTAATTGTGTCCGGTCAGGTCGGTAAAAGTGCGGTTTGCATTCCGCGCATACCCGACAGCTTCTCGTTATGGACCTGACATCCTCCACCAAGTAGGGCAGATTGCGGGCTTTTACAAAGTGGTAGAGCCGAGTGACCCCAGGATGGCATAGGTTATTATGGAGAGCCTGCAAACGGTCCTCCTGTATACTGGCGCATGTTCCACGCGACAGGGCATCCGAGGGCTCATTGAGTTTCCCTGGACGATACATGATGTCGTGATTATAGGTGGAGAGTTCAATTCTCCACCTCAAGATCATGTCGTTCTTGATCTTGCCCCTCAGCGTGTTATTGAACATGAACGCCACGGACCGCTGGTCCGTGATCAGGGTGAACCGTTTTCCCGCCAAGTAATGGCGCCAATGCCTGACGGCCTCCACAATGGCCTGGGCCTCCTTTTCCACCGCTGAATGTCGAATTTCGGGGCCTTGGAGGGTGCGGGAAAAAAGGCGACGGGCCTGCCCGCCTGGTTAAGTGTGGCGGCCAGGGCGAAATCAGATGCATCGCTCTCCACCTGAAAGGGGATGGACTCATCAACAGCGTGCATCGTGGCTTTCGCGATGTCGGCTTTTAGTTTATCAAAGGCCAATCGAGCCTCTGGTGTTAGGGGAAAAGAAGTGGACTTGATGAGCGGACGGGCTTTGTCCGCGTAATTGGGAACCCACTGTGCATAATAAGAGAAGAAGCCTAAGCATCTTCTCAGTGCTTTTGCACTAGTGGGCAGGGGAAGTTCAAAGAGGGGACGCATACGGTCTGGATCAGGGCCAATGACCCCGTTTTCCACCACGTATCCGAGGATGGCTAAACGGCGCGTACGAAATACACACTTCTCCCTGTTGTAGGTCAGATTCAGGCGAGATGCAGTGCGCAGGAACTTCAGGAGATTTGTGTCGTGGTCCTGCTGGTCATGGCCGCAGATGGTGACGTTATCCAGGTACGGGAAGGTAGCCCGCAGCCCGTTCTGGTCCACCATTCGGTCCATAGCACGCTGGAAGACCGAGACCCCATTGGTGACACCAAAGGGAACCCTGAGAAAGTGATACAAGCGACCATCCGCCTCAAAAGCCATGTATTGTCGGTCCTCTGGGCAAATGGGGAGTTGGTGGTAGGCAGACTTGAGGTCTATGGTGGAGAACACCCAGTACTGCGCAATCTGATTGACCATGTCAGATATGCGTGGGAGGGGATACGCATCCAACTGCATGTATCTATTAATGGTCTGACTATAGTCAATGACCATTCGGGGTTTGTTCCCACTCTTGACCACCATGACCTGCGCTCTCCATGGACTAGCGCTAGATTGTATGATCCTTTCCTTGAGGAGCCGCTGAACTTCAGATCGAATGAAGATCCGATCCTCAGCGCTGTAACGCCTACTCTTAGTCGCAATGGGCTTGCAGCCTGGAACAAGATTCTGGAACAGGGAGGGTGTGGTAATCTTCAGCGTCGAGAGGCTACAGGCGGGCCGCGTTGGGCAATTTGGAAGCTGCTGTTCTCCCACTGAAAGCGGAGGGAGTGGCCCACTGTACTGTAGGGTTACACTCTTCAAGTGGACCATGAAATTTAGTCCGAGGAGTATTGGCGCGCAAAGGTGCGGCAACACCAGGAGCTTGAAGCGCTCGTAAACCGTGCCTTGCACCATTAAATTTACCACGCAACTCCCTAGCACGGTGACAGACCGGGACCCTGATGCCATAGAAATTGTCTGTTTGACAGGTTCGATCTGGAGGCCACACCGCTTCACAGCGTCTGGGTGAATAAAACTCTCAGTGCTCCCGCTGTCAAACAGACAATAAATCAAGTGGTTGTTTACCTGAATGTCCATCATAGACTTGTCGAGTCTATGAGGCTTGGCCTGGTCCAGGATGATCGACGCCACCGTTGGTTTGTGAGCTCCACTGCAGGCAGCTGAGATAGACGAAGATGACCCCTGCTGGTCGTTCGCGGTCGTGCCGACCAACATGGCCGCTCCCATAGGTCGCACGTGGGTGATGGCGCCAAAATCAGCGACCCCTGGTGGTCACGCAGCTCCGACTCCGTCGACTGTAATGGCATCGTCCTGGCCTCGCACATGGACGAAACCCTCGACGATGCCGACAACGAAGAACCGGGCTCCGGGGAGTCGCAGGCCGCACTGCTGTTCCTAGAAGTAAGTTTAGATCGGCATACTTTCGAATAGTGCCCCTTCTTACCGCAGGCGGAGCACAACACAGCTTTAGCGGGACACCGTTGCCGAGTATGCTTCGCTCCCCCACAGAAGTAACACCGCGGGCCGCCCGGAGCTGCTGCCGTCGTCAGGCCCGAGTGTGGGCACGCCATCACGCAGCTTTTCGAACCCGAGGGACGAGGAGGGATCAGCGACTGCTCCTGCCACGTTGTCTCCACGTGGTCTTCAGGATACAATACTAGGCTTTTGGAGACCGTCTCCAACGTATCCGTTAGTTCTATCGACTTAGTGAGGTCAAGATTACCTTGCTCCAGCAGTCTGAGTCGGATATAAGATGATCCAATTCCCGCCACAAACGCATCTCAAGCAAGGTCGTTCATATTCTGGTCTGCCGACACTGCTTTGCAGTTACAGCCCCTGGCTAGCTGTAGGAGCTCGTTCGCGTATTCTTCCGTCGTTTCGCTGGGCTGCCGTCGTCGAGTGGCTAAGAGGTATCGAGCATGCATTTCGTTTGGCGGTTTAATGTAACGCTTCTTAAGAAGCTCGAGGGCCTTTGTGTCGTCGGTGGCCGCACGGATCGCGAGGTATACGGTGTCGCTTACCCTCGCATGGAGGACCCGGAGTCTGTCATCGTCTGTGGTGACCGCTGCAGAGGCTGCCAGGTAGTCCTCAAAACATTTCAACCAGTGGTCGAAGGTGTTAGAGGCGCCCGCCGCACGTGGATCCAGTGTAAGACGTTCAGGTTTTAACATCTGCTCCATACTCTCTGTATCGTTTTTTTTTACGACGAGAATTTACTTAACAGTAAATAAAATTGATGCGCGTTATCACACACGAGGCTTGAGATGCTCAGGAAATAAAGGCTTTTATTTACTGTTACAACGAAGCTACTAAGTATAGTACACGATCCCAGACTGAGGGGTCCCAGACAGAGCAGTGACCTTTATACCTCTCCCAGGAGGCGGAGCCCGACTGGGATGTACCATAATAACTATAATACAAGGTGTAACAGCCCAACCCTAACCCCAACAGCAACAAGTAGAACAACCTATCCCTAACCCCAACAGCAACATATATACATACTTGTGGTACTGGCCAGACCCTGGCTCAGTACTATCTAGTGGGAACCAACGATGGTTCACCACAGATACCAGCGCTTCCATCTTGCTTCTGTCCAGCTACTGTCCTCTCTTAACCTTGCGCAACAGACATAAATTCAACAGCAATGTTCTCATGCTACTTAAAGGGATCATCAACTGCTTAGATGCTGATTGATTTCTTCTGGCTATTCAATTCTGTGACCTCTGAGAAACATTCCTGGATAAAAAGTGAACACTCTCTCCAATTTTGAAGCAGTTGCATAAGATCTTTTCTCTTACATATCACGGAGCTCTAATACCTTGTAATCGGATCAGGTGGCAGAGCTGGAAATCACACACTGAAGAGACAGTTTTAACTCAGGAGATCAGCACCTCAGATTTTCAGACATTGTCCCCTCCCAACCTTTTCAATCTCATCTACCCAGATGTGGAAGAGTCGGAGTTGTCATTGTCGTAAGTTGTGATCCACCTCAGCATTTGTAGTCATGAGCGAGGGTCATCTTCGCCCCCCAGAACCTCAATATCTATGAGAAGCTATCAACATCTCAGATTCTTAGCCCTTAAATGGTATTTGAGTAAAGTGTGAGAATGTGAAAGCTGGAAAAGTCATCAGAGGCCTACCAGGCAAGTAGTTTTTGTACATGTGCTTGGTGAATATTTTTAGTCATCTTTAGCATGATATATGAATGGTAATTTTATGCCTTTTGATGCCCTTTTGAAGTGTTACTGAAGTGTTGGTCTTGTGTTTTTCAAACAAGAGGAATGTAAGGTCTTCGTGTAAAAGAGTGAACATACCAAGCTGTAATTTAAGCTTCACCAAAGTTACCACGAAATCTTTGGTGCTGCTGCCCTCAGTATCTAGAGCTGCTACTCCCTCTTTCTTAGGGTCATCATCAACCTCAATTGTTTCATTATCTGCTTTTCTCTCCTCTGGCAAGCAATGCCTTTTTGAATAGCAAAGTATTGGGGGGGTGGTTACTCCATTTGTTGGCACAATTGTTTTTAAGCTTTGATTTTAACATCCTGCAGCTTGCTCCACACTGTACAAAATAAATTTTTCATGTGAGTCATGTGAATTCTTGACTTTTAGAACATTAGCTGCTGGCATGCTTGACATTGATGTTGCCATATTTGATGAGGGGAAGTGGTGGCATAGTGGTATGGTCACTGGACTAATATTCCAGCGGCCCAGGGTATTGCTGTGGAGAGCCAGGTTTGAGTCCCACCATGGCAGATGGTGAGATTTGAATTTAACAAAAATTTGGAATTGAACATCCAATGATGAAACCATTGTCGTACAAGCCCATCTGGTTTACTAATGTCCTTTCCGGAAGGAAATACGCCGTGCCTACCTTGTCTGGCTTACATGTGACTCCAGAGCCACAGCAATGTGGTTGATTCTTAACTGCCACTCAGTTCAAGGGCAATTAGAGATTGACAAAGTTTGGTCCCAAACCAGTGTCCTCTGTTTGAACAGAGGGAAATATGATAGGATGAGGGATGAATTGGCTAAGGTAGACTGGGAGAGCAGGCTGGCAGGTAGGATAGCTGAGGAACAGTGGAGGATTTTTAAGGAGATCCTTTTCAGTTCTCAGCAAAAATATATTCCAGCAAAAAACAAGGATTGTAAGAAAAGGGAGAACCAGCCGTGGATAACGAAGGAAATAAAGGAGAGTATTAAAATAAAAACAGCTGCGTACAGAGTGGCCAAAAATAGTGGAGAAACAAGTGATTGGGAAAAATTTAAGAAACAACAAAGAGAGACTAAGAAAGCGATAAAGAAAGGAAGGATAGACTATGAAGCTAGGCTAGCAATTAATATAAAAAATGATAGTAAAAGTTTTTATAAATATATAAAAAGGAATAGAGTGGCTAGAGTGAATGTTGGACCCTTGGAGGACGAGAGGGGGGAGTTAATAGTGGGAAATGAGGATATGGCTGAGTCTTTAAATACGTTTTTTGTGTCGGTCTTCACGGTGGAGGACACAAATAGTTTGCCAAATATTAACGATAGAGGGTTGGCAGCAGGAGAAATACTTAATACAATTAATGTTACCAGAGAGGCAGTGCTGGGTAGACTAATGGGACTGAAGGTGGATAAGTCCCCGGGTCCGGATGGAATGCATCCCAGGGTATTGAAAGAAATGTCAGAGGTAATAGTGGATGCGTTAGTGATTATTTATCAAAACTCGTTGCATTCTGGGGTAGTGCCGGTTGATTGGAAAACGGCTAATGTTACGCCGCTGTTTAAAAAAGGAAGGAGACAAAAGGCGGGTAACTATAGGCCGGTCAGCTTAACGTCTGTAGTAGGGAAAATGCTGGAATCCATTATTAAAGAGGAGATAGCAGGGCATCTGGATAGAAATGGTTCGATCAATCAGACGCAGCATGGATTCATGAGGGGAAAGTCGTGCTTGACGAACATGTTGGATTTTTATGAAGATGTGACGAGGGCGGTTGATGGAGGAGAACCGGTGGATGCGGTGTTTTTGGATTTCCAAAAGGCGTTTGATAAGGTGCCCCATAAAAGGCTACTGAAGAAGATTAGGGCACACGGAGTTGGGGGTAGTGTGTTAAAGTGGATTGGGGACTGGCTATCCGACAGGAAGCAAAGAGTCGGAATAAATGGGTGTTTTTCCGGTTGGAGGAAGGTAACTAGTGGCGTGCCGCAGGGATCGGTACTCGGGCCGCAACTATTTACCATTTATATAGATGATCTGGAGGAGGGGACGGAGTGTAGGGTAACGAAGTTTGCAGACGACACAAAGATAAGTGGAAAAGTGAATCGTGTGGAGGACGGAGAAGATCTGCAGAGAGATTTGGACAGGCTGAGTGAGTGGGCGAGGATATGGCAAATGGAGTATAACGTTGAGAAATGCGAGGTTATACACTTTGGAGGAAATAATAACAAATGGGATTACTATCTCAATGGAAACAAATTAAAACATGCTACCGTGCAAAGGGACCTGGGGGTCCTTGTGCATGAGACGCAAAAGCCCAGTCTGCAGGTACAACAGGTGATCAAGAAGGCAAATGGGATGTTGGCCTATATTGCGAAGGGGATAGAATATAAAAGCAGGGATGTCTTGATGCACCTGTACAGGGCATTGGTGAGGCCGCAGCTGGAATACTGTGTGCAGTATTGGTCCCCTTATATGAAGAAGGATATATTGGCATTGGAGGGAGTGCAGAGAAGGTTCACCAGGTTGATACCGGAGATGAGGGGTTTGGATTATGAGGAGAGGCTGAGGAGATTGGGTTTGTACTCGTTGGAGTTTAGAAGGATGAGGGGGGATCTTATGGAGACTTATAAGATAATGCGGGGGCTGGATAGGGTGGAGGCGGAGAGATTCTTTCCACTTAGTAAGGAAGTTAAAACTAGAGGACACAGCCTCAAAATAAAGGGGGGTCGGTTTAAGACAGAGTTGAGGAGGAACTTCTTCTCCCAGAGGGTGGTGAATCTCTGGAATTCTCTGCCCACTGAGGTGGTGGAGGCTACCTCGCTGAATATGTTTAAAGCGCGGATGGATGGATTCCTGATCGGTAAGGGAATTAAGGGTTATGGGGATCAGGCGGGTAAGTGGTACTGATCCACGTCAGATCAGCCATGATCTTATTGAATGGCGGGGCAGGCTCGAGGGGCTAGATGGCCTACTCCTGCTCCTATTTCTTATGTTCTTATGTTCTTATGACAACAAATGATGGCGACACCCACATCCCATGAAATAATTTTTAAAAAACTTCCTATGAAATCACAGTTAGTTCCCTCCTTCTCCCATCATACATACACGGGATCCCTGTCGGAAACCCCTTTCTGCTGCCCGCAGTGTTTGTGCATTACATTATGCTGGATAACAACTTTCTCTAAGAGGACCCCAATTTGAAGCTCAAGACTTCAAATTGTACTGGTCTTTGACCTAAAAGCAGTTACAATAAGGCAAGTGTAATTACTTTAAAATGTTTGGGGAATCTGTAATTGTTATTAAAATGTTTGAAAAGGACTTTTATAAGTTCATATTCATCACAAAGAGGATTAACTATAGTTTCTGCTAGGCAATAGTAGCTTTTTCTACCTCGTGTTTGTTTTATCTTCCCTAACCACTTTAAGAATCGTAAAATCTCATTAGAAATGCAGGTATGCAGTTTCTGACCTGCTGTCCCCACTGTACAATGAGATTAGACCCATGTTTCACCTTTTTAACACACAAATAAAGAATGTAAATAAACTTGGCTATAACCTAATCCGAATAACCACAAATACAAATGCATCTTGCTTGTTCTGGGATCTATACAAGGACAACTGGCCAAAATTGAAAAAGAACTAAAAAAATAATGATTTTGAAAGAGAGAGAAGATGTATGGAAAGAGATGGGGGAAAAATAAAAGATAAAGGGAGAGAGATGAAAAATCTCCAAATGAAGCATGAATTCCAATTATACAAATTTGAGTTGATGAGGAGAATTGAGACTGACTCCGCGAGAACTCTTCTCACTTTTGATTTGGTGAAGAATTCTCGCTTAGTACCTACATTTATGTGGAAATTTTGTCCTTTGAGAAAATTGCCACCAATTCTGAGTTGGCCAAAAAAGCAATGGATGATATGCTCCTGCAAAGCGTTTTGGTAGGGAAGGCTCTGGAGGTATCTTTCAATGGAGCACTTGTGTAATTATGAGAATGTAAAGATTGCTGTACTCAACAATTATGAGATGATGCCAGAGGCTGACAGGCAGGAATTTAAAAATTTGAGAAAGAGAGTGGACCAAGCCTATGTTCAAATTTGCCAGGGCAAAGGAAGTAGTGTTTAATAGGTTGTGTAGATCAATGAAGTTGAAACATGTGAAGCGTTACAGATGGGATTTGCTAATGTATGACATAGAGGATGATGTATCTTTAACATCAGTCAATCATATGTCAGAGCGAGAAGTTGGAAACAAGTGCCCATGAGCAATATGCCTCCTCTGTCACACGTTTAGATGTGATACTAATAAACAGATGTAAAGCCGATATCAGAATTTGACTGCAGTCTGTCTAGTAATCAAGTACCACACCTAGAGTCCACAGACAAAGGGACCATTTCAGAACAGACTTTGATAACTTTAGGGAAATTATGTTGGTGGGTGAATTCAGAAATAGCATCCCTCTGGGATGTTTGTCTGATCTCCATTTTCTTTCATGCCTGCAAGCTTTTCTAATGCCCACGTCTTGGAAAAAGACCAGCCAAAAATATGAATCAACTTTCATAGCAATGGAATTCTCCTCATCCACTTTAAATTCAGAATTATTTTTAATTTTAAGTCTTTTTACACAAGCAGTGAATTTTTTTGTTGCTTTGGCTGCTTAAACTTTGTTAGTTATATCGAAATTCAACTAAACAGGTTTTTATTCAATTCATGAATTTCTTTAATCTCTTTTTGCTTCTCTTCCTTCCATTGAATTCAAGATTTATCTAGTTCTGTTGTGGCCAGAGCCACCACCTTCTCACATGACGATTTGGATGGGAGTGAGCAGGCTCTCTTTAGGATAGGAGAAAGGTCCTATCTTCGGGGCAATGCCCTTTGTGCATCGGGACAGTCCCCCTAAGATAGTTCTTCCCTTTCTTCCCACCCCACAGCCCCTCCCTAAACAGCCCAAACCTTCTCGTCCAAAGACCCTGGAGTTACCTTGCTCTGGGATCCTTGGGTCTTCATCTTGAGCCTGCTTGCAGTTCCAGCAGTGACCACTAATGCCCTCCTGGCACTGACTGGAGTGAGAGAGCTGCCATCCAATCCAATTAGTCAGCAGCTCCTGAGGGATGGACACCATCACCAGTGAGGGCTGGAAGTTCCACTGTTAGGCAATTGATCGCCCTTGCAGTGCGCTGTGGCTATGAGGCAGGCTGGTGTCCAGCTCCACGCTGATTTTGTTTCTGAGAGAATATTCTTAGAAGATTCTTAGAAACCCTACAGCACAGAAAGAGGCCATTCGGCCCATCGAGTCTGCACCGACCACAATCCACCCAGGCACTATCCCCATATCCCTACATATTTTACCCACTAATCCCTCTAACCTACGCATCCCAGGACACTAGGGGCAATTTTAGCATGGCCAGTCAACCTAACCTGCACATTCTACCTGGTTTTTCAGACACTTTTTGGAATAAAAGACATTAGGCCAGAAGTAACAGGATTTCTGATAGTATCCCATCTAAATCAAAATTGCTAGGTTACTAGTTCCATGCTAAATCCATTATTTACACATAATCACTTCTCAGTGAGTGGTGTTTCTCCCCCCTGTCCGCAGATCCAAGCTATTTTGGACGCATCTCTTTCTTTTCACCCTCTCTGCTCACTATGTTCTATTTTCCAGAGGAGCTGATTGGGACTTAACCACTGGTACAGATTAAAAGCTGAAAGACAGAAAGCAAAGAATAAGGATAAAGAGTAGTTATTCAGAGTGGCAGAAGGTGGGAAGTTGGGCACCACCAAGATTAATGCTGGGGATACTGTTCACAATTTATATGAACAATTTCGAATAATTTTGGAATCAAAAACGAAAACTTCTAAATTTGCAGATGGTACTAAATGGGGAAGGATAGCCAACATTGATGACTGCAATTAATTACAAGATATTAAAACACCTTCAGGATTGGCAAATTATAATATGAGAGGTATTACATTTTGATAAGAAAAATAAGGTTGCATATTACTTGGAAAATAAGAATCTAAACGATGCACAGGATCAGAGATCTATAAGTACAAAATAAAATGTCGCTCAAAATTGCAACAAAAGTCAACAAGGCCTTAACAAAAGAAAATTAAGTACAAAGGTTTAACTGCAGGAATAGAATTGAAATGTTGGGAAGTTATGCTGGAGTTGTATTGAATCTTGGTTAGACCACACTTCAAGTGCAGTGGGCAGTTCTGGTTGCTTTATTTAAAAAATGTTAGAGAGGCACTAGAGAAGGTGCAAACATGATCGACAAGGATGATAAAGGAATTGCAAAATCATACTCATCAGGAGATGATAAAGAGACTCCAGTGCCTTCTGGAGATCTTTAAATTATGGAAGTTTTTGTTAGAGCAGAAACAGAGAGTGGAATTTTCCTATTATACCTGCGGCAGGTTTTGTGGCAGGTGGGAGTGGAGAATCTAAAGGGAGGCAAAAAGTCGGAAACCCACCAGTGTAAAAATAGTTTGCAATTCTCTCAATGGTGGGTTAATGGCAGGTTGGGTATCTCACTGCCTCGTGGCATGTATGCAATTTGCATTAATTATCATCTCATGAATGCTCATTAAAGCAGCCACCCACCCGAATCAAATGCCATCTTCAAATTTTGCTTCATGTCAGCAGGAAATCACATTAGTCTGAAAAAGAGTGGTGTTCACAGGTAGAACCTCACTTTGCTTGCGACTTTGAGATGAATGTAATACACATAGCCTATTTGCCACAGTGTGGTGCCGGTCTTGTTTCCATGTCAGTGGACTGCTGGGGCAGTAGTGTTGGTCTCATACTGGTGGTTGTCTCTGTATTCACAAGGACACCATTATATTGCGACCAGTGAGAAGTGGGATGTAGGGGAGGTCTGCTCCCATGGCATGTCACTGTTGTCCAGGATAGCAATGTGCAGCGGTACTCATGCAGGGCTGATTATTCAGAAATCAGCATTATGATCAGAGTGATATTGTGGGGCGGAGGGGATGTTAGGGGGAATGGTAGGGGGAACAGTGGGGGGGGAAGGAAGACAATGCAATGGGATGGGGGGGAAGGGAGCATACAGGAATCAGAGGGGTAGGAAGGCTTTGCAAGGTGGAGGAGAGGGAATGATGAAAGGCAGAGGGTAGACAGAGTGGTGGGAAACTGGAACCCAGCAAGGGTAACTGAAATGACGACAAACCAGGAGTGAAAGTGATACCATATATATGAATGGCAGGGGATTCACACAGACTCTGGAATGGGATGATAGGTCCCAGGCTGGAGAAGTGAGGCTGGTATGCTTTCTGGAACCATCCTGGGATAGAGCACATCCCTATTTGTCCACGCTCCTCTGATTAAGGCCTGGAGGCTTGGCTGAAGAGAGGTGCTGCTTTCTTCTTGAGGCTTGAAGATATCTCTGTGAATCCTGGAGAGCGATAGGCCAGAGAGAGGGAGGTGTGTGTGTTCGGATGGCGAGGCAGATAATGGCGGGGCAGACAAATCAGCTCTCAGGCTCTGCAGGAGATAGAGAGATACTTACCTGTGCATAATTAATGAGCTTCCAGGCACAGAATCAGGAACAATTTCCCACCATGCTGAGCAGTGGGATATACTCTGCGAAAGCCCCCACCACCGCAGTTAGTTAAAAACAGAAAATTCCACTCAGATTCTTTTCACTTGTGGGAAAAAAGTAAATCAAGAGAGTACTAATATAAGAGAGTCACCAAGAAATCAAGTGGGGAATTCAGAAGAAAGGTTTTTATCCAGAGAGTGGTGAGGATGTGGTAATCTGGCTGGAGTGATTGAGGGAAATTGCATCGATGCATTCAAAGGAAAGTTGGATAAGCATATGAGAGAGCAGGGTTATACTGATAGAGTAAGAAGTACTGAATGGTCTGTTTCTGTGCTTCTATATAGTTCTATATAAGGGCTTTTCCTTTGCATAAATAACAATTGCATATTATATAGTAAATATACCAGCTAGTGTGAGATGGAATATAAAATAAAAATACAACTATAATCAGAATTCTTAAGTATACTTTGTGTAAGATTTAGTGATAGAACCATAGACTGATACAGCTCTAAGTATGCTTCCCACTTTTTTATCATAGAATTATACAATCCCTACAATGCAGAAGGAAGCCATTCGGCCTATCGAGTCTGCGCTGACCACAATCCCACCCAGGCTCTATTCCCGTAACCCCACATATTTACCCTGCTAATCCCCTAACACCCCAATTTACCATGGCCAATCAACCGAACCCGCACATCTTTGGACTGTGGGAGGAAACCAGAATACCCAGAGGAAACCCACAAAGACACGGGGAGAATGTGCAAACTCCACACAGACAGTGACCCGAGACCAGAATTAAACCCGAGTCCCTGGTGCTGTGAGGCAGCAGTGCTAGCCACTGTGCCACCGTGCCACCCAATGTTCATTTAATATTTTTGGTAACATTAGAGAATGGAGAAAAATATACCAAACTGTTGTTTTGTCATACAACGGAATAAATAGCACCAGCTAACAGGTTGACAAATAATTATATCCTCTGATATTTGAATCAGAAGATGGGCATCTATTATAAGAAATGTTGCCAAAATGTATTGGTTTTGTTGATCAGCTAGTGGATCCATTATCAGAAAATGACACAGGTTGGGCAGAATGCTCAGATACATTTTATTTAAGAATATAAGTGATCACAGATATTTTTCAAAGCAAAATAGCTTGAATTGGTGATGGTTATATTGAAAAGATTTATTGGAAAAATACAATGGATTAGGTATAATAAATCAGCACACACAAGATCACTGTATTCATAAAAATGTATCAATTTCTTCATATAAATCAGTTATGAATGATAGGCTTTTATTTGCACAGATAGAACAATCTACATTCTTCAGAAAATGATGTGCAAGGAAATGCAACTTATTTCATATTTACTTTGTTCTACTTGTTTTATTTCTAGAAACTAGGGGAGTGCCTTTTAGAGGAGAGGACACCGCAGTTGTTATCACCTTGAGATTTTCTCGGATGAAGTTACGTTGTCGTACCGGAACGATGTGCTGGAAGTCAGTGTGGGTGATTTTACCGTGCTGAATGTTAGGAGGAGTGTACTGGGGATCCAAACCATTGATCTCGTACATCCATTGCATATCCATCGTCTATGAAAACAAGTGACAAGAGGGCATGCAAAATTACTACTCTGCTAGTTTCAGTACAATACCATACATACAAAATGTGAGGCCTTAAGATTCTAATGATTCCACTCCATCACAATCAGGATGGGATCCCATTGAGCCCAATGCTGATCCCACTGGAATTCCTGGGATCAGCTCATTAAAACTTGCCAGGTAGGATGAGGATGCAAGTCCTGCCAATGATATTAAGTTAGAAAGCACGTTATTCCATAGTAGGTTTGAGTTCAACACACTACAGTGCAAAGAAGAATCTTAAACTGAAAGGAATTTTATTGGGATGAAGAGAAAGCTGGTTGTGCTTGATCAGCTGAATGGATTAAAGATTATGGCAATAAATAAACAATGGGAAATGTTGAAATAAACAATTCAAAATATTCAACAAAGAGACATAAGGAAAATACCGTGGATGCTGGAAATCCGAAATAAAAACAGAAAATGCTAGAAATGCTCATACTTATGTTGGAAACCTGAAATGTTAACTCTGTTTTTTTTCTCTCAGTAAGAGTTTTAACAACACCAGGTTAAAGTCCAACAGGTCTATTTGGTAGCAAATGCCATTAGCTTTCGGAGTGCTGCTCCTTCGTCAGATGGAGTGGAAATCTTTCGGAGCGCTGCTCCTTCGTCAGATGGAGTGGAAATTTTCTCTCTCTGCAGATGCTGCCTGACCTGCTTCATATTCCCAATAAAGATAGATTCCATTAAAAGACAACACTCTGCAAGAAAGATCCATCCACGGCTTATCACGGAAACAAAGGATGGTATTAGATTAAAAGAGGTGTATCATGTTGCAGAAGGATGGTAGTAAGCCTGAGCATTGGGAGTTTTCTTTAGAATCAACAAAGGGCCACCAACAAGTAGCTGAAAAGGCAAAAAATAGAATATGCAAATAAATTAGGCAGGAATGTAAAGACAGATTGTAAGAGCATATGCAAATATATAAGGAGAAGAATAAACAAAGTAAACAGTGGTCCTTCAGAGAGATAGACAGGAGAAATTGTCATGCCAAATAAGGAAATGGCTGAGATATTGAGCAAATATTTATTCACAGCAGGAAACACATTTGCATACCAGAAATAAAGAGTAACCTAGGGATTGATAAGAGCAAGGATCTTCAGGTAATTATCAGCACAGAAAAAATACTGGAGAAATTTAAGAGGCTGAAATTCAACAAATCCCCAGGATACGGATATCCTAGGATTCTGAAATAGGTAGCCGCAGAGATTGTCAATGTGCTGATTAGGATTTTCCAAAATTAGATTCTAGAAAATTTAGGACTGAGATGAGGAGAAATTTATTTAAAGGGTCGTGAATCTTTGGAATTCTCTGTCCCAGAGGCTTGTGAATTCTTCATTGTGGAGCATATTTAAGGCTCAGGTAGACAGATTTTTGGTCTCTCAGGGAATCAAGGGAAACGGGGAGTGAGCAGGAAAGTGGAGCTGAGACCAAAGATCAGCTATGATTGTACTGAGTGGTAGAGCAGGTTTGACAGGCCAGTTGGTCTACTTCTGCTCCGATAACTTAAATTTCTTTGTTTCACTGGCTGCTTATACTAGTGAAGATTTTTAGTGAAGGGCTAAAGAGATAAGGGCAAAATAAATATCAGAGCTACCTACTTCAGGTATATCAACAGAAATTGCCAATTCTGCAATACAACCTATAATTTGCAGTCATCAGATAAGATAAAATCACACAAAATTATACAGATAGTCCAGATGAGTAGATGAGGATAAGTTGCTGGAATTGGAAAATAATATTACCGAGTGGAAGCCAGGAAGATATTAACTTCCGGCTGATAAGCTTTCGGGAACACAATCTCAGGGACCCTGCAGTGTCAAGGAGAGTTTTTCAACAGTGCCTAAATCAGTTAGAAAATTATAGGCTTTTATTTGTGCATGCAGATAAAGTAATCTCCATTCTTCACAAATGTTAACTGACTTGCAAAATGAAAGTATAAAGAAATGGAACATGCTGGGGAGAATGGCTGGTGTAACAACTTTGGCAAAAGTACGACATATCCCAAGAGTCCTACAGATAAATCACTACCTCCAGCTAGCCAGTACAGAGTACTCAGTAGTAAAATTAAAAATATGGGTGTTAAGGCCACTGTTTTGCATCCAAAGTCGAATCCACACTGCGAGTATATATTCTTGTGCAACTGTACCTGATATCATTTTGTGTACGTCAGTAAGTGCCAAGGGGCTAGTGTCAGAACAATGCAGACCAGGCATCTGTCAGCATGTAAGGGTGATTTAGTACTACTTTGAACAGGAATGCTTCAACTAAAGCCCTCTTTCAACCTTGCACAGCTAAATATGAATTCAGCAGCAGGAAGGACACAGCAACAGTGCTTTCTAAGGGATTCCTCAACCATTTATAGGTTAATTACTAGCTGATTTCTATTGGTAGCTGCTGAGTTCCTAGAAATGTTTGATGATGTACGTCAGTAAGTGCCAAGATCTTAAAGTAAGGGAACACTTAGGAAGCAGTGATCATAATATGGTAGAATTCAGTCTGCAATTTGAAAGAAGGAAGGCAGAATCAGATGTGAAGGTTCTACAGTTAAATAAAGGTAATTACAGGCGCATGAGGGAGGAACTGACAAAAATCGACTGGAAGCAGAGCCTAGTGGGAAAGACAGTAGAACAGCAATGGCAGGAGTTTCTGGGAGTAATTGAGGACACAGTGCAGAGGTTCATCCCAAACAAAAGAAAGGTTATCAGAGGGGGGATTAGGCAGCCATGGCTGACAAAGGAAGTCAGGGAATGCATCAAGGCAAAAGAGAGAGCCTATAATGTGGCAAAGAGTAGTGGGAAGTCAGAAGATTGGGAAGGCTATAAAAACAAACAGAGGATAACAAAGAGAGAAATAAGGAAGGAGAGGATCAAATATGAAGGTAGGCTAGCCAGTAACATTAGGAATGATAGTAAAAGTTTCTTTAAATACATTAAAAACAAACGGGAGGCAAAAGTAGACATTGGGCCGCTCCAAAATGACGCTGGTAATCTAGTGATGGGAGACAAGGAAATAGCTGAGGAACTTAATAAGTACTTTGCGTCAGTCTTCACAGTAGAAGACATGAGTAATATCCCAACAATTCAGGAAAGTCAGGGGGCAGAGTTGAATATGGTTGCCATCACAAAGGAGAAAGTGCTAGAGAAACTAAAAGGTCTGAAAATTGATAAATCTCCGGGCCCAGATGGGCTACATCCTAGAGTTCTAAAGGAGATAGCTGAAGAAATAGTGGAGGCGTTAGTTATGATCTTTCAAAAGTCACTGGAGTCATTGAAAGTCCCAGAGGATTGGAAAATCGCTGTTGTAACCCCACTGTTCAAGAAGGGAACAAGAAAAAAGATGGAAAATTATAGGCCAATTAGCCTAACCTCAGTTGTTGGCAAAATTCTAGAATCCATCGTTAAGGATGAGATTTCTAAATTCTTGGAAGTGCAGGGTCGGATTAAGACAAGTCAGCATGGATTTAGTAAGGGGAGGTCGTGCCTGACAAACCTGTTAGAGTTCTTTGAAGAGATAACAAATAGGTTAGACCAAGGAGAGCCAATGGATGTTATCTATCTTGACTTCCAAAAGGCCTTTGACAAGGTGCCTCACGGGAGACTGCTGAGTAAAATAAGGGCCCATGGTATTCGAGGCAAGGTACTAACATGGATTGACGATTGGCTGTCAGACAGAAGGCAGAGAGTTGGGATAAAAGGTTCTTTCTCAGAATGGCAACCGGTGACAAGTGGTGTCCCGCAGGGTTCAGTGTTGGGGCCACAGCTGTTCTCTTTATATATTAACGATCTAGATGACGGGACTGGGAGCATTCTGGCCAAGTTTGCCGATGATACAAAGATAGGTGGAGGGGCAGGTAGTATTGAGGAGGTGGGGAGGCTGCAGAAAGATTTAGACAGTTTAGGAGAGTGGTCCAAGAAGTGGCTGATGAAATTCAACGTGGGCAAGTGCGAGGTCGTACACTTTGGAAAAAAGAATAGAGGCATGGACTATTTTCTAAACGGTGACAAAATTCATAATGCTAAAGTGCAAAGGGACTTGGGAGTCCTAGTCCAGGATTCTCTAAAGGTAAACTTGCAGGTTGAGTCCGTAATTAGGAAAGCAAATGTAATGTTGTCATTTATCTCAAGAGGCTTGGAATACAAAAGCAGGGATGTACTTCTGAGGCTTTATAAAGCACTGGTTAGGCCCCATTTGGAGTACTGTGAGCAATTTTGGGCCCCACACCTCAGGAAGGACATACTGGCACTGGAGCGGGTCCAGCGGAGATTCACACGGATGATCCCAGGAATGGTAGGCCTGACATACGATGAACGTCTGAGGATCGTGGGATTATATTCATTGGAGTTTAGGAGGTTGAGGGGAGATCTGATAGAAACTTACAAGATAATGAACGGCTTAGATAGGATGGACGTAGGGAAGTTGTTTCCATTAACAGGGGAGACTAGGACGCGGGGGCACAGCCTTAGAATAAAAGGGAGTCACTTTAGAACAGAGATGAGGAGAAATTTCTTCAGCCAGAGAGTGGTGGGTCTGTGGAATTCATTGCCACAGAGGGCTGTGGAGGCCGAGACGTTGAGCGTCTTCAAGACAGAAATTGATAAATTCTTGATTTCTCGAGGAATTAAGGGCTATGGGGAGAGAGCGGGTAAATGGAGTTGAAATCAACCATGATTGAATGGTGGAGTGGACTCGATGGGCCGAATGGCCTTACTTCCGCTCCTATGTCTTATGGTCTTATGGTCTTATGATGTGTCAGCTAAGGTGTAAGGGGTGGACCAGCAAATAGTGAGGACCTTGGTGTTTAGTTTGAGGCTCTGTTCAGTTCACTTGCTTCCAATCACGACTGCTTTCGTTTCTAACCTGTGTAGTTGCAGCATGAGTGGGAGAATAAATAGAAAACACAGAGGGAAGAGAAGAGAAGGGCTTTCAGAGGCTGGCCATACCCACCCATGGTGCTCAGGGAAATTCTGATACCTCAATCACAGCTAGGAACAATATGTCTGGCACCTCTTTTTTACCAATAATGTGCTTATTGAAACATGTCCCCTGTTGCAGGGAGGCATGCATCCTTGGAGCAAGGTGGAGGGGGGTGGGGGGGAGCTCTGCAAGTAGCTGGGAAGGTGAGCATGGCCATGAATTTCTTTGTGCCAAGTTCCAGCCAGGTTGGAACAGGGGATCTCCAACATCTTGCAGTTTGCTGTCCACTGTTACATAAGGAAGGTGACTGATGGACTGCACACAAAGAGAGGGTAACATTGTTTTTTCCTTTCCAGAGAGAAGCAGGCAAATTGTGCACTTAGTGTTGCCAGGATAGTGGGCTCCCCCATGCTGCAGGTTGCCATTGACTTCACATGTTACTTTGCAGATGCTGCTTGTAATTCAGAGATGTATCACAGCAACAATGTGCATCTGGTGTGCCTGGGTCATCATTTAAGGATATTATGCCTTTAAGAAATGTATTTTAGTCCTGCTTATTGTGCAGGATCTGTTTCAGCAGTGTATTTTATTATTGGTGCTGCTGGGTCTATAACCGACATCATCTATTGTTACTGTAGCAGCATAATTGCTCCTAATTGCAAGAATGTTTGTTTTAATCTGGGCTAATCCTGTTCTGCTGATTTTAATGATTTCCCTTGGGATTTTCCAGAGTAGGGCTTGATTAGGTTGATTCACAGTAATATTAGGTGACTGGGTGGAGCTAGGCTTACACAGAGAAATCAAGAGCAGTCTGTTGTTTGGGAACTTTAGAGAAAAGACACTTTCTCTGCCTCTCTCTAGATTTAGAGATTGGAATCTGTCTGGAAATATGTCTCTTTCTCTGAGATTCTGCTGTTTGGGAGTGGATCTTTCTCTGGAGGTTGCAGTATGAGAATTAGAAGACAAGCATTGGAATTTTACCATCCCACCTGCCACGGGAATCGTAATGGGTGGGACATGGACCATGGCAAGGTCCATTGACCTCAGGACAGGATTTTCTGGCTTTGGGGCCAGCGCTGTGGGAAATCCCACCCAAGATGTCAGTCTGGATCTCTCTCCAGAGGTGTTAAAAGGCTAGAAATCTAGCATCCACATGAGCATATCGGTTTTTTTGGTGCTAACTGGTTCTGAAAAGGGGATTTATGTCTATGGGAAATGTTGCTTGCATTGGAACAATAAAGATTGCTAGTTGTTAAGAATTATACTTTGTCATGTTTAAGTATTATAATTGGAAAAGGCTATGCCAATTCTTTTTGTTATGTTCTAACTGTGTTTGTAAAAATAAAGTTTTTTAAAAATAAAAACTTCCCAGTGGGTCGATTGAATCATACCTGGAGCGGAATACCTTATGCTCACCCTAATGCCAGAATCAAAAGGAAAAGCTAGGGTCTAGACTAGCTGTATAATATACCTTGGAGTTTCTGATCTGGTCCCTAACAAATATGAAGATCAGTATCCTGGCAGCTGTCATGATGCCATTATTCTGTGCCAGTCAGATATACCATCAACATTTGAGCTACCACAAGAGACAGACAGCTGCTATTGGGTGACCAGGGTGGTCTGCCGATCATCTGCTCCTGATTCTGGTACACAACCCACAGCCACATGGGCAACATGAACAGGTTTAGAAACAAGCCGTCACATAGGATATTATTGGGCAAATCATTGGGGTACTCATGCTTCCACTGTCTGGACCAGTCTTGAGGAACTTTGCAACACAATGGTCTGCTGCATTCTGCACAATTTCACCATCATGAGGGCACAGCTCATACCACCAGGTAAACAGTGAATAGCTGAGGATGAGACGCATGAGGAAGAAGACAAACTGCAGAAGCAGGAAGATGGGGAGGGAATGGGGGGGAAGAAATGGCAAACCACATATCCCGTAGTGACCAAGTGTCTATGATCAGGTCATCTGACTTTGATAGCAGTATACAAAACCTGAATTTCCCTGTTCAATAACAGTCCCAAACATTCCCACCCATCTGCAATGTACCATCAAAAAAACATCCTCTTGATTTGAAGCTGAAATAAAAGCCACCACAAAATAAATGCTCTAAATCAACTTTATCAAACAAACCGTTCAGTATCCCATACAAAAATTCAAGAAATCACCCATGTGCATTTCCTTCGTGCTTATCTTGAGTGCCTTTCCCTGTCTTGGTGCTAGACAAATATATTAGTGTTCTTTGAGGATATAAGTAGTAGGGTAGATAAAGGGAACCAATAGATGCAATATACTTGGATTTCCAAAAGACATTTGATTAAATAACTCATGCACGTTTAATCCACAGGATGGAGTTGGGGGTAATATATTAGCATGAATATAGGATAGGTTAATGGACAGAAAACAAAGAATAGTGATAAATGTGGCATATTAAAGCTGGCAGCATAACTAATATACTATGGGGTCTCTTAGATCTACCAGAACAAAGGGTAAAACAGCAATGATGTTTTGATACTCTCCCCAGTATTGCATTGGAGTATTAGCTGTGACTATGGACCATAACTTCCTCAGAGTAACAATCGGTGTTGGATTGTCACTCTGTACTCATTTATTCATGCTAAATTTCTTAAGTGCCTGTGTTGCCCAACCTTCCAGACTCAGATCAGGTGAGATTCAGGCAACACAGTGGGACCTAGGGTCCAGCAACAGAGTTCAAAAGAAACAGAGCAAAGGAGGACATGCCACATTTTAATATCACTAGCTGTTGATCTGGGTCAGGAGGGTGGGGGGTGATGGTCCGGTCAGTCAGGTTTGGGGGGAAGGAAGTGTCCAGCTGGTCGGGTTGATCAGGGTGGGGGGAGGGTTTCCAGCTAGATCAGGTGAGTTGGGTGGGGGGTGTTCCAGCTGGTCTGATCAGGTGGAGGGGGGGGGGGGGAGGTGGAGTCCGACCAGGTTGATTCAGGTCGAGTCATGGGGGGTGGGATACGTGGTGGGGAGAATATCATGGGAGAGCGGGAGTGTTGCTTGGGGCAGGAACTGGGGGAAGTGGAGTGAGGGATTCCCTTAGGCGGTCAACAGTTGTGTTGAAGTTAAAGTGGTTTTAATTCTTCAAACTTTTTCAATGTAACTATTAGTGAAACCTGACAGAACCATCTGAAGCCACTTTGTTGGATGGTTCCTAGCATAGCACAGTTGTCCAGGGGAAGTTGGTGCTTCTGGACAACCGTCACGTAAACCCTTACCTGGGAACTTCCCAGAGGGATTCCCCAGTGCATCCTTGGGAAACCTCAAAATCGACAATGCTGGGGAGCCAGGAAGTTACAGTGTGTGTTTAAATCCAGGAGTAACATTAGCAGCTACAACCTCCTGACTCTGCAGCAATATCAAAATTGAAGTAGGGCCCCATGTGGAAATACATTTGTGATTTAATATATACCTGCTACAATGAGAACAATGTCACTTCTAAGAAAGAGTGGAGAAACAAACTAGCTTCCAGGTCACATGAAGTAATTGTATTATAGCAACACTGTCTCTCTTGTTCAGAAGTTCCATTTGTTTCTACCAGTTTCATTTCCAGTGAATTTATCACTCTGCAAAATTTTGGAATGCAAAGCTCAGTCCTGGCACAATGCCCAAGCTGTCTCTTTTAACTTAATCCTGAGTTGAAACTGCTGATTGTCTCAATTGTCCATTCATACTTTAATTGGCGATTAATCTACTAAAGACTCATCTATTACCAGGCTATGTCCATGAGAGGAGTTAACAAGATGAATTAATATGTTTCAAAAATGTAAAACCATATTGAAGTTATATTTTAAATAACTTTGATTTATCTTTAGTCATTTCGTTTGGCTTGACATGTATGTTTTTCCTGAAAAGATTATACAACTACAAGATATATTTTAATACTAAATAATGGTCAATAATATTTTGTATATTGGTTATCTTTATATTATTACATATTATGTAACCTGCTCGCAAATAAAATGCATCCTATTGTATATTGTTGGTTTACTGAAATATACATTTGCAAACTAACTTAATTTCAGAAAAAATAAGGAGCAGAGTATGGGGTAGAAATTGATTTCTAGCGATAGCACTGAATTTGTAATATCGGATGGCTGTTGATAAACAGAATGTCTGATAGTCAGTTCCACCATAGTTGATATTGATCTATGGAAATGTGAGGGCCAATATTATGACCTGAGCCCACACAAATAGATAGATGATATCGAGGACTGGTTTTGCTCCATCTAATACACTGAATACTTCAGTTGCTGAGGTATTGAGCAAAGGATATAGAAGGGACCTTTAGCACTAATCATCTACTCTCTTGACATTTGAACATGCAATTTCTGTTTTGGGTAGAAATCTCAAGCCTGAAGCTGGTGGGTGCATTTAAAATTACCCTTTCATGAAATGGTGGGATGTATTAGGGGTGGCACGGTAGCACAGTGGTTAGCACTGCTGCTTCACAGCTCCAAGGTCCCGGGTTCGATTCCCGGCTCGGGTCACTGTCTGTGTGGAGTTTGCACATTCTCCTCGTGTCTGCGTGGGTTTCCTCCGGGTGCTCCGGTTTCCTCCCACAGTCCAAAGATGTGCGGGTTAGGTTGATTGGCCAGGTTAAAAATTGCCCCTTAGAGTCCTGGGATGCGTAGGTTAGAGGGATTAGCAGGTAAATATGTGGGGGTAGGGCCTGGGTGGGATTGTGGTCAGTGCAGACTCGATGGGCCGAATGGCCTCCTTCTGCACTGTAGGGTTTCTATGATTCTATGATTAGCAGCTCCTGCTTTACTGGGAATGCCACCTGCCAGGTGCCTACTCTGAAGACTGCATGTGAAAACTGAATGGAAGATATTATTGTTTGCCTTTCATATTAAAGTTTCTGCAAAAGACTTGCCTGGGACTTAATGATTATTTATTCTCCTCTTCTGGAGCATAGCAGCACTACAGGTCACGAGGTCTCACACAGACACTAGACCAAAATATATCTGGGAATTTGCTTTGATACGAGCTTTTGAGACTGCATCACTGTACAATTTTCTTTCTCCTGTATGGTGTGAGTGCTGAAACCCAAACAGTTCTGACAACAGTTATTCATATGGCCTTGACTTGTAACTACAGCTAGGTTCAGATGAGATCAGTTGAGCACGTTAAAGAAATATGCTTAAGTTGCAATATTGCAAGAGTTGTTGAGCTAAATATTACTGCATTAATTCTAATGTTCTTCTAATTACATTGGAGTTTACCATTCCTTTGCATCTTGAAATTTTACTTTGAATAAAGTAAATTCCCATTAAGTACTATAAAGGAAATTGTTAAATTATTGATCCCTTTATTTTACATTTCAATACTGTAAAATGAATCAGGTGGTATTGTTGCATTAGGAAGTGCCAAAATGAATCTAAATGCATCTAAAATGAATCTTCACTGGAGTCTCCACAGCCAGTATGCCCAGCATTGTAATCTGACTCTGAAGAGAGAAACAGCGGATGCAAGTGGATTGAGCAACTCAGCTTTGTCTGTTCAGGCCAGCCACTGTGTTTATAACCAGCTGCTCTGTATATCAGATATCAGTAATGTTAGGTGACCAGAAAATTATATCAACAACTGAGAATTTCATTGTGTAACTTGTTCTGCAATCTAAAAGGGCACCACATACCGCATTACTTATCCAATATGAAAAGACACAACAATGCCAGCAGTGCAAACAGCTACCACAGTGAGAGCAGCCTTAGATCTGTCGAGCAATATAAAAGATCAGCACAGCATCAGTAGCCGAGGGTAAAATGCAGGAGTGATTTGAAGAGCAATTCTGTCATTTTAAGAGATTAAGAGGTCGAAGGGGTGAAACACAGTTCTCGAAAAGAACATAGTTGTGTGATTTTGATTTGATTTGCTTTTGTCAGATGTATTTGTGTACAGTGAAAAGTATTGTTTCTTCCGCACCATACAAACAACGCATACCGTTCATAAAGAAGGAAAGAGAGTGGAGAATGTAGTGTTGTAGTCACAGCTAGGGTGTAAAAAAAATCAACTTAATGCGATGTAGGTCCATTCAAAAGTCTGATGGCAGCAGGGAAGAACCTGATTTTGAGTCAGTTGGTACGTGATCGCAGACTTTTGTATCTTTTTCCCAACGGAAGGTGGTGGAAGAGAATATGTCTGGGATCCGTGGGGTCATTGATTACGCTGGCTGCGTTTCCAAGGCAGCGGGAAGTGTAGACAGTGTCAATGGATGGGAGGCAGGTTTGAGTGATGGACTGGGCTTCATTCAAGACCCTTAGTAGTTCCTTGCGGTCTTGAACAGAGCAGGAGCAATACCAAGCTGTGATACTACCAGAAATAATGCTTTCTATGGTGCATCTGAAGAAGTTAGTGAGAGTTGTAGAAGACATGCCAAATTTCCTCAAGTCTGCTGAGAAACCGTGTGGTTTAATTGTGCAGTTGCTTCAGCTGAGACTTTTTGTAAAAAGGTGCTTTTGTTTCCTAAACTTTTCTTTTGTCTTTTATCAAGCTCATGAGGATTAATGCATGGTAACTGTGAGCAATAATGTTGCTTAGGGTAATATAAAATGATAAAGCTACCATTTTATAATGAACATTGGAAAACAAGTTCCTACTCAAAGCGGATTCATTCAGGGACCAGCACCTCTTTGGTATTTTCTTTATATAAAAAGAAAAGCCAGTCTGAAAGCTTAAGCAGCCCAAGTAGGCAATTTTAAGTCTAAGACTGTTCCCATGACAAAACTTGCCTTTGTTACCCTTCAACTGCCTCTTTTGAAGCCAGAGTAAGAATACC
Organism: Mustelus asterias; assembly: GCF_964213995.1. Taxonomy (NCBI): domain Eukaryota; kingdom Metazoa; phylum Chordata; class Chondrichthyes; order Carcharhiniformes; family Triakidae; genus Mustelus; species Mustelus asterias. The sequence continues at coordinate 32,269,433 of NC_135817.1, read as the reverse complement.
ACATTCAAACTTCCCTTATGTCTGGGGGGTTTTGCAGACTAATTTTACTTGTACAACACAGCAAAAAAGAAACACCACAACAAATAGTTTTTCAGCATCTTTGAATCGCCTTAGCAACATTCAGAAACAAACAAAATGAAGTAAGAACCATTTCCCTCAAACAATTGCAGAAAATAAGGTTGTTGAAAGGCCTCGATTGCTACAAGGCCCAATTGCTTCTCAAACATTAACAACATGTTTACATTTACTTGCCTTGCAAACCCAATTAAGTTTCCACTGAAGTGGCACAAACAATCAGCTCCACAAAGCTAATCTTAACTTGCCCTTCTATTGAAGAGGTCACATGAACTTACCAGTGATAGATTCCATTGCAAGTTCCACAGCTTTGATTCCATACAGGACCAGTTATGTTTTCTACTTCCTGAAAGCTCGCATTTTAATTAAAATAAAACTCTGGTAAAGTACCGTAATATTATAACTGGGCATTATTTATATATATATTTTATTAATTCATGGGATGTGGGTTTTGCTGTCAAGGCCAGTATTTATTGCCCATCCCTAATTGCCCTTAAGAAGGCAGTGATGAGCTGCCTTCTTGGACTGCCGCAATCTGTATGATGTATGTACACCCACAGTGCTGTTTGGGGGGAGAGGGGGGTTCCAGGATTTAGACCCAGTGTTGATGAAGGAACAGCAATATATTTCCAAGACAGGAAGATGAGTGATTTGAGGGGAAACTTCCAGGTGGTTATGTTCCCATGTATCTGCTGCCTTGAACTTCAAACGGCAGTGGTCATTGGTTTGGAAGGTGCTGCCTAAGGTGCCTTCCTACATTGCATCTTGTAGATGGCACACACTGCTGCCACTATGCACTGGTGGTAGAGGGAGTGAATGTTTGTGGATGGGGATACAATCAAGTGGTCTTTGACTACATGGTATCAAGCTTCTTGAGTGTTGTTAGGGTTGCACCCATCAGGCAAGTAGAGGATATCTCATCACACTTCTAACTTGTAGATTGGGAACAAGTTTTAGGGAGCCAGGAAGCAAGTTACTTGCCAAGATTCCTGGCCACTGACCTAATCTTGTAGCCACAGTATTTATATGGCTAGTCCAGTTGATCTTCTGGTCAATGGTAACCCCCAGGATGCTGACAGTGGGGGATTTAGCGATGGTAATGTCATTGAATGTCAAAGACGATGGTTAGATTCTTATTTGTTAGAGACGGTCATTGCTTGACACTTGTGTGATGTGAATGTGACTAGCCACTTGTCAGCCCGAGCCTGGATATTGTCCAGGTCTTCCTGCATTTGGACATGGACTGCTTCAGTATCTGAGGAGTCACGAATGGTGCTGAACATTACACAGTCATCAGTGAACATCCCCACCTCTATCTGACAATATGATGGAAGGAAGGTCATTGATGAAGCAGCTGAAGATGGTTGGGCCTAGGGCACTGCCCTGAGGAATTCCTGCAGTTATATTCTGGAGCAGAGATGACATTATCACCGGAATTCTACTGCCCCACCCGCCACAGAATCGGAGTGGACAAGGGGGCGGACAATGGAAATGTCCGTTGACCTCAGGCAGGAATTTCTGGTCTCGCTCGAGCGAGGTTGCAGAATCCCACCCTATATATATGATGTTTAACCAGCATAGTGTACACATTCTTAACGTAACAAGGTTAAAAAGGCCTGACATAATTTAACATGAATAACTATAACACATTAAATATTGGGAAGATTGGAGCCACTGGGTGGGATTTCACGACCTCACTTGGGCGAGGCCAATGGAGAATTCCGTTCTGCAAACCTAAGCAGTAAAATTCCAGCCATTATCTTTGCTCCAGGCTACAAACTCCATTTCCCAGCTACTGACTCCATCCCTCTCCGTGAAAACTATCTGAGACTGAACTCAATTGTTGACAGCCTTGGTGTAATGTTTGACGCCGAGTTGAGCTTCTGGCCACTTATTCATGCCATGACTGAAACTACCTGTTTCCATCTCCATAACATCGCCTGACAGTACCCTTGCCTCAGCTCATCTGCTGCTGAAGTCCTCATCCTCTTTTAACTACAGGCTTGACTATTCCAACACACTCCTGGCTGGACTCCCATATTCTATCCTCTGTAAACTTCAGGTCATCCAAAATTCTGCTGCTCATGACTTAACTCATAGAAAGTCCCATTTCCCTATTGGCCCTGTGCTTGCTGACCTAATTTGGATTGGGCTAAGTAATGCCTCAATTTTAAATTTCTCATCCTTGTTTCCAGAACCCTCCATGGCCTTGCCCCTCCCATTCTCCATTATCTCTCAGCCCTGCAACCCTCCAACATATCTGTGCTGATCCAATTCTGATCTCATGCTTTCAACTGCTCAACCTCTCCACTTGTCCATTTCTCTTTCCTTCTTTAAGATTCTCCTTAAACGGTACCTCTTTGACAAGGCTTTTGACTATCTGTCATAACTTACCTTTAATGACTTGGTGGCACAGGTGGCAGGAGTGGCATAGTGGTACAGTGGTTAGCACTGCTGCCTCACAGTGCCAGGGACCTGGGTTCAATTCCCGGCTTAGGTCACTGTCTGTGTGGAGACTGCACGTTCTCCACACGTCTGTGTGCTTTTTCTCCCACAGTCCAAACAATGTGTTGGCTAGGTGTATTGGCTATGCTAAATCTCCCTCAGTGTACCTGAACAGGGGCCAGAGTGTGGCAACTAGGAGATTTTCACAGTAACTTCATTGCAGTGTTAATGTAAGCATACTTGTGACACTATTAAATAAACTTAAACTGGTGTCAAATCTTGCTTCATAATGCTTCTGCAAAATGCCTTAGGGTGCCTAATTCATTAAATACCATGGTTGTTGAATCTAATATGGATTAATAGTCTATTAGAATCATACATTTAGTCCTCAGACCTGCTTGTTAATACCACTCAATGCAAAATAGTGCATGGGTAGTTCTATTTGTTATGCTCTTTGTTTTGTTTGTGGTGTACAAGAATTTGAAACATTTTCTGCAGTGATTTTTTCAGTTTTTATACTCTCCAGTTCTTTAAACATTATCCATACTAGGGAATTGGAAATGCGAGCAAACAAATTATAAGTTTGAATCCCTGCTTTGGAAGGTATTTGAAAATAACATGGTCAGATTTCTTCTCCAGTGTTAGATTTGGCAACAAGTCAGTACGAGTTCATGAACGCTGAAGTTGGCCCATTTCTAAGTTCACCATACTGTGCATGTTGTGGGCGAGCCAGAGATGTGTCTTATGTTTAGGTTTGGCAGTTTGCCAAAGAGGGGTAGAAAAATTGCATATTGCGGCAGCTCTTAATGGCTTGAAGCTGCTTAAGAGACAATGGCCCTGATATCGATCAGAAGCTGGCTTCCAAAAGGGTCAGGCGGGAGTTGTGGAATTCTGTCGACAAAACCCCAGAGGAGGTTAAATGGGTTAGAATCTCCGCTCACAGCTGGATTGAAGCAATTACCTTTGATTTCCATGTTTTGCCTCTCCAACTTGTGCAATGGGCAATACTGCACAGCCACATGATACAGCTGAAATTGTATTTAAAGCAACGATGTACAAGTAGAAATTGGAGATGTTCACATAGAATAGGGGAATGAGCCAGTTTTAATGATACATCACTTGAATTATTACTGGAGGCAATCAGATGAAGGAGGAATATACATTTCCCCCATGTCAGGAGGCAAAAACACCTGTGGCTCGCACCAGGAAGGCATGTGTTAGGATGAGATGGGAAAAGGTGGAATGGCTTCCCTCTTTCCACCACTCCTTGTTTGAGCACAACATTTTATTTTAGAAGGATATGCTTTCCAATTCTGAGTATTTAACTGATTGGGTGCTGTCACCATATAAAACACAGACAGATTTCCTTAAGTTTTTTCTCCAAAACAAGAAAATTGTGATTATTGTATTAACCTAGTCTAAGAAAAATAATAAAAACACTCCAATTTCATATGCACACACACACACACACACTCAGGTTCATACATACAAAAACAGATTACAAAGCAGGAGGATAGATTAAGCGATACTTTTCAAGTGCAATAAAAATTAAACTGATGTGGTTCTCGTAGGTTGATGACTTGGGTGGATCCAGGCTGAACATGGAGGTCCTTCGGGGCTTGGCATGAGGCAATTTAAAGATGTAGGTAGAAGATTTATTCACAACTGCTGGGTGGAGTTCTTTTAAAATAATTATGCTTATGGCACGTGGATAGTGAAAACTAGCAGACTGAATTTGAGCTTGTAAAAATAGGCGGAGATAGAAAGAGAGGGAGAGGCCCACACAGAGGTCTTCTGTTTGTTTCCAAGTTGGCTTGTTTCTCCCCGATTCTTGCAGTAGATAAGATTTGTTATCTGAACTCAGTTACAGTCATGTAATACATGATCAATATATCCGTCACTTACATAAATGTTCAAAGTTACAAACCATTGCTACACAATGGGGAATTAAGGGTAGCTATTCACACCTACTTATGGCGAACTGGTTCATCTGTATTGCACTTTTTTTAGGTGTTACTCAGAGAGGTGGACCGGGATTCTCCCAAAAAAATTCTAAGTTCCCAACGTGTGGTAAATTGGAAATAAACCCACCAGTATTTTCAGCGTGATTTCCAGAATGAATTTCCAACACATTGTGCATCACAAAGTGCCCTAACATGATTCACTTTGGAAATCTGTAGGCGTGACCTATTTCTGCCCAAGAGGCCGGAAGCATAGCTCTGAGCGGGCCACTATGCATGCGCCGATCCATTAGCACAGAGGTCGGCGCATATGCAATAGCCCCGCACTGGGGGCCTCCAGATCGCTGGCCTGCCCCGCAACCCTCCCCCCATCGCTGACCTCCTGATCCCCCACTCTCGATCACTGGCCTCCAGCCGCTATGTCTCCATCCGGCGAGCCCCGATTTCCCTATCCCCCACCCGGACAGTCCCTACACCTCCCTCCTCCCCCCCCCCCAACTCCCCATCCCAAACCTTCTCCCACCCAGATAGCCAGCCCCGATCACCTCCTCCCTCATTCTCCCAGTCATCCGAAGTGCAGAGTGGCACTGGTCCCCCCCACCCCGCCACAGATTGCCCTGCCCCCTCTGGTCCTGCCCCCTTGGCACTGCCCAGCATTAATCGTACTAGCAGTTAATGTTTTTCAGGGTGAAGAAAGATTTGTCGTGGAGTTCGAGGGGTCAGTGTTGGTCCCTTGCTTTTCCTCAAATATATCAATGACCTAGACCTTGGTGTACAAGGCACAATTTCAAAGCTTATGTATGATACAAAATGTGTTAGCATTGTAAACTGTGAGGTGGGTAGTGTAGAACTTCCAAAGGACATAGACAAGTTGGTGAAATGAGCAAACAGGTGAGAGATGAAGTAGCAGATAAATGTGAAGTGATTCATCTTGGTAGGAAGAAATGGAGATACAATATAAAATATAACTCTAAAGGGAGTGCAGGAGCAAAGGCACCTGGATGTATATGTGAATTAAAACATTGAAGGTGCAGGACAGGTTGAGAATGGTTAATAAAGCAGATACTATCTTAGGCTTTGTGAAAAGGGGCATAAAGTACAAGAGCAAGAAGGTTATGTTAGACTTGCATAAGACACTACTTCACGTCAGCTGGGGAACTGCACCTATTTCTCGACGCCGCACTTTAAGAAGGATGTGAAGACATTAGAGAAAGTGCAGAAAAGATTCATGAGGATGGTTCCAGAGATGAGGAACTTCAGTTATGAAGATAGATTGGAGAAGTTGGGACTGTTTTCCTTGCAACAAGGAGATTTGAATGAGGTATTCAAAATCATGAGGGGCCTGGACAGAACAGATCTGGAAAAACTGTTCCCAATCATGAAAGGATTGAGAACGAGAGGGCATAGAATTAAAGTAATTGACAAAAAAGCAAAAGCGATATGAGAAAAAAAACTCTTCATGCGGCAAGTGGTTAAGATCTGTAATTCACTTCCTGAGAGTGTGGTGGAGGCAGGTTCAATTGAAGCATTCAAAAGACAATTAGAAGGTTATCTGAAAAAGGAGAATGTGCAATGTTATGGGGAGAAGGCGGGAGAATGGTAAAAAGGGAACTGCTCATTTGGAAAGCTGGTGCAGACATGATGGGTCAAAAGGCCTCTCTCTGTGTTGAACAATTCTATGATTATCAGCCTATAAATACATAAGGTAATTTTTTATAAAGCATGACTTCACAACAAATGGTTGAAAGGCAGCTAACCAGTTGAGCAACAGCAGCATTGTCTTAGATTTAATATAGGAAGCTATTTAATGTAATGACCTAACCAGGTCAGGCATATTAATATATTTGCAGATTCATCAAACAGGCTGAGATTTAAGCCCTTACTTTCTCCTGCTACCTCTCACACATTCAGCTTTCAACAGGACCCCTTCTTCACTTTCTATGCACTTCATCATATCCCCATTTATCAATTCACTCATCATTCTCATTCATTCCAAGCTTCACACAGTGTGATTCATGTGTTTCATAGCCACCATCACCAAATGTCCTGTATTTATCGATTGAGTACCTGACTTACATTCACACACAGGTCTGTTTTTTTCACCCATTGTAGAAGAGAACACAAAAGGAATAGAGACAGGACCCCAAGTTTGAAGGGGTATCCCTTGCTTCCTACAAATCAGCCCTTAATTCTGGTTCCTGGAACAAGAAGAACTGGAATATTGGAATGCCACAGTATAACAGCTCCAAGACAAACTGGCTGATACTTGCACGAACCACCTCTTGTGATTGCAAACTAGCTGTGCATTGGTGGAATAACACCCATGAAGTTGCTGTGTTAGTGCTTAGATTAATATATATGAAATCGATGACACCTTGTACCTGTGAGAAGCCAGTCTCTTCACTCTGGCCACTGACAGTGCTTGGGAAATTTACATAACTCCCAGCCCTAGAAAACGATCCATCCATCACCTGCTCTGTGAATTTATCAGCTGTGAATAGTGAGATGCTTGGAATGTCTCCATTAGTGCCCTGCAGGAAACCAGAGGCAAAGAATTGAGGAAGGTGTTGCCCTTTACAGTCACTAGTAATGTGTGCCTACCCAGGTCCAGCAGGCTGCAGGTCTTCTAGGGGGGCAGAGCTGTTTGACTGACATGGCACATTGAGTCTGAAGAACCACTGCTCTTCTGAGAATCAATAAACCTGTGATGTGCGCAGTGCATCCTGCGACCTTAGGCTGCCTCCATTGCATTATATTCCTGTGCACGTCAACACTGTAATGGATGGTGATGGTCTTTCACTTCTGTCATGCTGTCAAACACATCCAATGTCTTTCCTAACCTGATTTTGTTTGAATGCTTCAAGAATTTAGAAACTGCTGTATCAAGACCAGCACTCTCCACTAAATATTTGCCAAAAAAAAAACTGACACCAGCTGTGAGCTTTAATTCAGAGGTGGCAGTCACCATTTGAAATGCCCAATGAACCATGGCTCAATCTCACCCCCATTTGACCTGTCAGTTTCCCAGGCCAGAGAAACCCTTGCTGGACAGGTTAAATTTAAACCCAAGTATATTCCAAGTTAAAAACACCTCATTAATGTCTTCTAAGGATCTAATTATAATAAATACCCACCACCCACACTAATTAATGCCTCTACTATAGCAAACAGGTTAGTTGCATTCATCCAAATGAGCTTCGAATAAACCAGAAATGGGTACATTGTAGCTGGGTTGTAGTTTCAATCCAAAATTAATTATTTTAATTACCCACTTAACCCAAACCAACATACCTCTTAAGTTTTTCTTTGTTGTGCCCTGCCGATTTGTTTAAATGTATGGATCCTTGAAATGTTTTCTTACGTGACTGCACATGTTCAGTAGCTTAAAGGGGTTAACTTGTGTGCACAAAGCTTAGAGGAAATATTGTCCCAAATCCACCAGCTATTGTAGGTTAGAATGTCACCCATTGTTGATCTACTCAAAGAAAGTAACTTTGCTGACATGTTTCAAGCAGCAGTACCAACAGAAGGAAAGTTCATTATTATGGCAAGCTATGTAAAGTTTACTGGACCAGTTGCAGCACAGGAGGAAGTTCCTCTCCTCTGGGAATAACCACTGCATCCCACAAAGAACTTGGACAAGATGCTTGGCAATGGACAGCTGACCATTTAAATTCCTGCAGCCTAATTTCAAAAATCTGGTTACACTTCATCAAAATGTTCAATGAATTCCCATATGTAGCAAGGTTGGAAATACCATTTGCATCTCTCATTGATACAACTGTTGAGGCACAAACTGCCTTCACATAGTCTGACACACCCTGAAAGCAGATTCAGTTTGCTCAGAATGCAGCAGGGTCTTCTGCTTTCCTTCCATTCTGTCTTTAAATTAATGTGTTCCACATAGCTAACAATTCCCTCCAATCTATTGCAACAGGATAATGCTTGTTCCTGTAATTATGCACTGATTGAACTGTTGACTGATGCACGGCTACACCTGAATGTTTCTCTTGTTAATATCGGTTATTCAATCTCATTTATTCTCCTTGCAGAAGGAGATTGCTCATAAAAAGAGAAAGAAGATTGGGACCTATTACTCCTAAAGCTTTCCATCACTGGGGGCTTTCTTCACCTTACGTCTGGCATCTGTTGTAGACTAATTGCTATCAACCGATTACTGTGATTGGCCAACAGCATTATTGCTGTATCATAAGAGGTAGGAGCAGGAGTAATCCACGTGGCCCCATCGAGCCTGCTCTGCCATTCAATATAATTGTGATTGATCTTGCACTTTAACTCAATTTTCCTGCCTGCTTCCCATATCCCTTAATTCCCTGAGAGACCAAAAATGTCTGCCCCAGCCTTAAATACACAACTCTCTGGGGTAGAGAATTCCGAAAGATTCACAACTCCTTGCGTGAAGTAATTCTTCCTCATCTCATCCCTAAATCGCTGACCCCTTCTGAGACTGTGCCCGTGTTTTAGACTCCCCAACGGGAAGAAACAATCTCTCAGCATCTACCCTATCGAACCCCTTCAGAATTTTGTAGCTTTCAATGAGATAGCATACAACAGCTGTTGGTAGAAGGCAAAATTAATGCCTTTGTTTCATCTGGACATATGAGAATTTTCAACACACAGTGGCTGCCATGGAAGGTTTTGCAATCTGAATGTCTCAGCATAACGTACTGTGCGGTAATTCTGAGCCGTCTGCTAGGAAGTTGGGTTTGTAATGTCAATCACAACATCTTTTAGGAATGTTCATATTTTTGCTCACAAGGCTTCTGATTTCATTACCTCGGCCTCCTTGGGCAGCCCATGAGGTTAGCTTCAGTAATCCCGGTAATCTTCAAGACAACTCTAAGTGAATTATCAGGTTGAAGCAGAGCTTGATAACAGGGGGAGGTGTGGAACAGGTATTCCTTTATCGATGGGGGAACAACACTTTCTTCCCAACTTTCCCATCCACTGAATGCACACATTACTGAAAGTGAAAGTTCAGGCTGCTTTCTCAGCCTCTGAAGTCCCACTGTCTCTCAGCCTTGCTCAGCATCATTGGTCACCACCACCACTGCACTGAAACACAGAAGCCAGTTACCTTCCATGTTCCAGCCATTAGGACAGCATGATACAGAAGGCAGTAGAGCATCACCACTAGACATTAACAGAATGCCAGAAAGGAAGAAGTTAGTGAGGGACCAAAATTAAATGTAAATGGGAAGTAAATGTTTGGTGGCCCTCAATTTGAATTACAGTTTAGAGAATGTACTTAAAGCAGCATCGCAGAATGGAGCCAACGGGTGAGAGAAATATTTCTCCTTGGTTGTGTGGAGCAGCTGTGGTTCTGATCATACTATCTTTGAAGTAAAAATATGGGGAAGACTATAATGAGGCCAAAGTAACATGATGTGAAAGACTGCTGAATCAGGTGTTGATGGACGTCGCAGTGGTGACTCACCAGTTCAATTTTCAACCTTCCACTTTTCGTTTTGTGGTTTCACCTTCAGAAGACCAAGAGCCATCCCCTTCTGAAATCTTCATGTTTATTCCACAGCCTTGGTCTCCAAGGAGTCCATTGTGTATTCATAATGGTAACTGTACAGGATACACTGATCATTGATATTGATGGAAGGTTCTCACTAGGACAGATTGAGAAATCCTACAATCTGGGTACAACCCAGGGATTTCTCCAACTAGTTCCAGTTGACCATTGAGAAAGTGGCAGTTTCGTCTGCCAAAAAATGATTGGCTGATATCATTGATGCCCCTTGTGGAATGCTAGAAGGCAGAAACAAAAATTCAGAGTTCTATTACCATTTCATTGGAAAAGGTAGTCTGTGTTTTCCCTGGAGATTGGAGATGTAGGTTATCTTGCAGCATGTGACACAATTCTGTCACTTTCTCATTGCTGAAGATTAGTCTCCAAACAAAGTGTTCCTCTGATTTCCATAAACGTTCATTTTGGTCTGCATTCTAAACTGGGAGATAACAGTAGGTAGTAGTGCTTCTTCTTTTAGACATTCCTATAGTGGAGGATTGCATTCTTCCTCTTTAGCAGTATAGTCAGGAAGCAGAAACATTGTGTTGATAGCTATAGGCCGCTCTTCAATCATTTGAATGATCTTGAAATTCCACACCTATATTGTTGGTCCTTCAGGATTAAGTTAGGACCTCTCACATTTTTGGCTGGCAAATCGGGGCAGAAGCCAATTTTGCCACTGTTTGGCCCAAAACTGATGCCCTCAATCTTCCTAATGCAATTTAGCTTTTCTTGTGATCCGTCTGACAAGTCCTCATGCAATTAGTTTAATTAATATTTAAATTATGAGTATTGATGCTGGAACCATTTATTCTTATGACGCACAAGCAGCATGTCACAATGAAAAATCAAAGGCACAACTATTTTCAGGATCAACTGAGAATAGTGCAAGTAAGATATTCCTTGGCCAGGAGGCTGCTGTGAGTTTCAATGGTTTGGAATTCAGCTTTGCAACGGCTTCAGTTTGCCTGCGGAAGTGTGAGACCATTGGAAAATTATGACCTCGCTTCCACCAACAATCAGGGCTACTCCAGTACTGCCAATTCTTAAGGGCATTCCAACCATTAATGTAGAGGCTGAGGTGTAGGAAATGATGATGAAGAGGTCATAGCTTTATTCCAATGTGCCTGCTTCTCTGTTGCTGCACTCTTTAGGCAAGCCTGGGTTTTGAAAGGATACACAGAACAGTGCAACTGTTCGACATGGGGTTGACACCAACAGGCCACCAACAGATATCTAAATGACAGACCAATGCGACTGATAGATCGGGCTCCGCTAAGCACCAGCAGATACACTCTGGTCTCACTGGTGATGATGTCACAACTCATTGCATGAGGACTTTGGGATCAATATGTTTGCGAAGCTCCCACTTGTTCAAACAAAAGCTTCTATCAATAGATCCAAACTCAAGCAACCAAAATCTATTTTCATTCCACGTTATGTCAGTCACCCCCATTTCTGGGAAAGAGAGAGAGAAATTGATCCAGTTTAGACTTATTAAGCCAGCCTGGCTAATTCTTGACCAGACTGTTAAAACAGAATATTGTACAGGAGCACAGTCAGAATCAGAGAGGTGGGTAAAATGCAAAGACGCATTTCTTTAGGTTGATAAATAGTACTGATGATGGTCCTATAGAAATCCCAGCTCAATATATCTGCCTCAAAATTAGAGAAACAAAAATACTTTAGTCAAAGAAGATCAAAGGCACTAATGCTTGACAATAATCAAAATATATATACCAGGTCAACTATTCTGGGTCTACTACAGGACTGCAGGTATCTGTCACTATTTGTTATCATTCTTCTGCAGTTTGATTCTGTGTGCTTGTGTTTCTATTACCTAAGGAGTGAATAAAGTAGTGCTTTAACACTTTCTGACACACTGTTATGAAGTGCATTGCTTAAGGCACCCTATATTCGAGGCAACAATCTCATAAAACACACTTTTATTACGATTCTTTTCACTTTAAGGCACATTAATGTCTCAAAGCCACCTTGCAGACACAGTACAATTCTATTAGATGTTGGTGCATGTATTTGTCAAATTATATTTTCTTCATAAAAGATGGGGCTCGGTATTGGAAGAAGCTAAGACATTCCGTTTTAGCCGTTGGATCTTGAACCTTGGTCCAGATTGGAATGCTGGATGAAATATATATTTTTTTGTCTGATGGTTGCAAAGATCCTAAATTAAATTAGTCCATTTAGATGCAAATCGCTTCTTAGCAGATGAAGGTTTGCTGTAGAAAATTCACCTCCTTTCCACACTTTCAGCATAGTATGTTCGTAATTTCACTCAAGGAAATTGCAAGGAGCTTTATTCGGTCAACAAGAAATATTACTTCTGGGAGTGAAATTAAAGGCGTTTTCTGGATTAGGCTAAAGAGAACCTTTACTTATCATGTAATCCATGAAAGTTGTTCCAGTTTATTAACAACTGATATTAATTACCCACTGATATAGATTTAATTATTAAAGCAAAATACACTGACATCAAAAATGTGTTTCTTTTTAACCAAATGAACAGTTTTGCTGTTCCAAAGTAACAGTTACCCCAAAAAAGGTAATAATTACCCAGGGACAGTGGGTAAGCTTTTGGAGTCAGAACATGAGTTACATGCCACAGGATTCCTAGCCACTGACCATCTCTTGTGGTCACATTATTTATATTGATAGTCTAGTCCAGTTTCTGGTCGATGATAACCTCCTAGGATATTGATAGTGGGGGATTCAGCGATGGTAATGCCATTGGATGTCAAAGGGCGATGGTTAGATTCTGTCTAGATAATCATTGCCTGGCACGTGTGTGACACAGATGTTGCTTGACATTTGTCAGCCCAAGCCTGAATGTTTTCCAGGTCTTACTGCATTTTGATATGGACTGCTTCAGTCAGGATCATCTGAAGTTTGCTATTTAAATCATGGTATTAGATGGTTCCCATTGCAGGGCAAATGCCCAACAAAACTTTGAACTCCCAGGCAATTGCCATAATCTTTAGTTTCCCGGGGGTGAGGGTCCCCCAGCACATCTTTAGGGTGTGCCCGGGGAATGGAGGTACCGGGCTAATGTTTCATCAGACAAGTCCAGCGACTTGAAATGTCAACTCCGTTTCTCTTGGTACAGTTGCTATCAGATCTGCTCAGTATTTCCAGCATTTTCCATTTTTATAAATAGTTACGCTGCTTTTAGAGTTTTGAAGGCATTGTGCAATTTATTAAGGTTAAAATGGAATGTTGTTGTTTCTCCTGTCTATGAGACTCACCTGAACCAGCAGTTTTGCCTTGTACTTTTTGCTGTACATACGTGGGGTGAATCCAACAGTAAATAGAGTCCCACTGGAGCCAAGAGGCAGCAATTCTCCCGTTTGAGGTGACACCACAAATTCCTGATCACTGCTAGGTAGAAAGTGTGCTGTGAATGGCATGGGATACCTAGCGACAGGAAGAGAAGTAGAAAAATACTTAGAGAGAAACAAACATATTTAAATGGTCACATTCTATAAAAAGTCAGGTGTTATCCTTGAAACTGAATACTTCATTTTATTTCACCTGATCTACAGGAAAATCTGAATGATTTGATAATAATAATGCTTAAAAATTTGAACTCAGGACATGAGCACAACTTCCATCCCTCGTTGCTCTGAAAAGGTGGTAATGGATATTCTTCTTGAACCACTGCAATTCTTGAGGATATGGGGTGGGATTTTACAGCCCATATTCTCGAGCAAGACCGGAAATTCCTGCCTGAGGTCAATAGACATTTCTGTTGTCCACCCTTCGCCCGCTCTGATTCTGTGGCGGGCGAGGCAGTAGAATTCAGACGATGGTGTCCCAATAACCTGGGCACAGTGAAGAAAAGGAAATGTTTGTATCAATCAGAATGGCAGTTGACTTAAGAGTGGTCCTGGAGATAGTGGCTGGAACTTACGGTCACCATTTTCCACCTCATCCCTCCCCCCTCACCACCCCCAAACTAAAAATAAATGGTCGGAAGTCCACAAAAGGTAACTGCCCCATAGTCACTCAATGGAGCATTAATTAGCTCAGGGTCAGACTTCCACCTCCATCTGGGGAGGAAGTCCCAGCTCAGAGAGCCAAAATAATTGGCCGGCAGCTCTTTAGTCCCAGCAGCTCCAGGCCCGAGTGCTGGATTACCTGTCCCTGAACAAGAGGAGGTTACAGAGACCAAACTGAAGGTGCATCCCAAGTATCGGTGGGATCTGGCTGGCAAGCACCAGTGAGGGGAGTAAGGGGGTGGGGTGTCATGGTTGACAGACTGGGGGAGGTTAAGAGGGTTATGTTGGGAAGGGAGCGTTAAGTGAGGAATATGGCCTTGGGGTCATACAGGCACAGAGAATTCCGAAAGGAGGTTCCCCGCCCCCCCCTTCCTTATCCACTAAAAGCTGCCAGACTATCCATTCAGCGAGGGTCTCCTCCTGCAGTGGGTAAAATAGCAGCAGAGGCAAAATGATACACTTGTGCCCAATTGGTCCCTCAACAGACCTAAGGGTGGGCAGGCTGCCAAATCCTCCACCAATGGGAGAGGGAGATAGGTCAGGGGTGGGCAGGAAGGTGGTGGGCTGGCCATGTACTGCATTTTACAAGGCTCACCTTCAAACACGATCAAGGGAGTCAAATCCAGCCCAATATTTTCCAAACCCTGCCCCCATCATCCCTCTAGGGCCATTTGTCACATTCCTCAGGTTGTCCTTTGACACCCTGCACCTTTGTTCTGCCATTTACACATTCCGATCTCTTAATGGACGCTCTTAACATCATTCTCAGCCTTCATCATCACCATTTACATTCCCTTTGTCTTCCTGTTTATGCAATTCCTATCAATTACAGCCCCCCCAACACCTCCCCCCCCCACCCCCACCCTCATAGTGTCAAACCTATCCGATTTTCCTTCTCTTGAGCTCTGACGAAGGATCATCCAGACTTGAAGCATTGGCTCTATTCTCTCTCCATAAATGCTGTTGGACCTGCTGAGATTTTCTGCCATTTTCTATTTTTGGTCCAGCCCAATGATGTTTCTGTGATGTTGCTGCTCTTGTCTTCCTTAGAAACGGAGGTTGTGCTTGAGAGAGATATATCCTGCAGGCTATACGTGCTGCAACCACCGTGAGCTGATAAGTCAAAGGGCTGGATATAGTGGCAACCTCCGTGAAATTGAAAGAACACATGAAGAATTTCACATTCTTTGAATTAGTCACCAGCATTACAGGAAGATTCACTGTTGATCCAGTCTCAAAGTCTCAGTGTAACTTTGGTCTGACTCTATCAATATGCTTAATCCTATGAACCACCGAAGGTAAAACATTAGCAAATCTATACTGAATTTTAAACAATCTCCCAGTAATTAATATTAGTAACAATTGTGTTAACTTTCAAGTCAGAACTTTTCCATTATTGCTGTTTTGATTCTGCACAAGTGATATTAGTCTGCAAAGTCCTGAAATTCAAAGTGGGGCAGAAGATGTCTCTGCTGGTTCTCTGTTCCAATGATGAAACATTCAAATTTCGTGGTCCAAATTTGCTCTTCCACAATGTGCCTGCCAAAAGTCCATGAATCTGAAGGTATTATAATGAAAACCAATGGCAAGACAGTCCAAGTTTCTGTACTAAGGTTTACACTTGCAATGCACAAGGGGTAAGTTCAAATGAGAAATATAAGGCACAGCTATTGCCAGAAGAGCTGACACTGGCAGAAGTTGGATACCTGACTCAAATAAGGGGAGGAACGGGCAACTTATATTCCTGAGGACAATTTATATTCAAGAAAAAGGGGGAGGAAAAAAGGAGGGGAGGTGGCTGTTACAGCACTAGAAAGGGATGATATACTCGCGGGCTCTAATGTAGAATGTCTTTGCTCAAATTAAAGAAAAATAGAGGATCTAGTATGATACTCGTTAAAAGCTACAGCCTACCAAATCATGAAAAGATAGAGGAACAAATTTTCATGTTAATTTTAGAAAGGTGTAAGAATTTTAGAATTGTGAAAATGGGGTACATCAATTGTCATGTGAGTGTACCTTTAAGAAATGTTTTTTTTTAAAATCATGCAGTTTACAGCTTCAGCAATGTCATTGGTGGTGGAACTAAGCTGTGGCAGTCAGGTGATGGGGGTTTTTTCCCTTTGGGTTTTCAGGAGTTTGTGTTTGGAAGCAGTTTAGCAGCAAGCTAAGAAGCAGTCTCTTCCTCTCCCGTTTTTTTTCTCTTTGCTTGGTTCTGTCTTAAAGAAGCTGTGTTTTGGGAAACATATTCGACCACAACTCCTTCTGAGTTTCTTCACAAGGGAATTTCAGCATTCAACCCAGGAGGTGGGATTCCTGTAACAAGTGGCCATTAACCTATGCTGCATTGTGCTTATTTGGAGGGGTTTTGTGTAATGGATGTTGGCTTTGGTTGGAACACATTAGAGATATTTCCTTAAGAGTTATACATTATCGTGGTTGTTGTGTTTCTTGTTTAGAATTGTTAAAAGTTCTTGCTAATTGTCTTACTCTACATGTCAACAATATTCTTAATTAAACTTTGTTTTTGATAAAAGCTCCTCGCGGGTCTGTTGAATCACACCTGAAGTGAATGGACTGGAGCAAATGCAGTCACTTTCAAAGGAAGAGCATCTGGAAAACACCCCTGGCTTCAACATCGAGAGACTCCACCTGCAGTCCTGCTCCAACATCGAGAGACTCCACCTGCAGTCCTGCTCCAACATCAAGAGACTCCACCTGCAGTCCTGCTCCAACATCGAGAGACTTCACCTGCAGTCCTGCTCCAACATCGAGAGACTTCTTTTTAAAGAGTGCCCTGATCTCCGAGAAGCCGCCCTTGCTGGCCACTCCAAAAAAATTTCTAAGTGTGAGGAATTGCGAACTGATTCACAGCATTCCGTCCAACGGGAACCTCACTGATTTTCCAGAATTTATTTTGGAGATCTCCTATTTCTCTTTTGTTGAGTCCCGTGCACCATACAAATTAATTGACATCGACTGAGCATTTCAATGTAACATATTCAATGACATGTGGCTAATACTTTGAAACAGTGCTAATTACACGTAGAGAATAATTACAGTGCATTTCTCTGCAGTGTTGTGTTCTAATTTTCCATTATCCTTCACTGGGCACCACTTTGGAATGTAGTAATATAAAATTAAGAGCTATAATACAGTGGACTGGATTTAAAGACTACCCCCCACCCCCGTGCAACCTCGCTCACCCACTACCGAGCATGTTTCTAGCAGATAAAGGGGTATGTAAAATATGATGGACGGTTAGACCATAGCCTTCCAGCCCACCCAAACTCATTCCCCATAAAGCACCCACTAGCCCAACCACCATAGGCCTACTGAGGCCCTTAAGTGTCCCATTAGACTCAGCAGTGGAAGGGAGGTGAGTGGGGAGACAATTTTTTCAGCAAAGTAGGTGAAAAGGTGGGAAGGAAGGGGGTAACATCATGTGGGGGATTTCCCTCTGCACATCAGTGGAACCTTCACTTTAAAATCGTACCTCGCTATGTGCCTCCGCACCTACTCTCTAACTGTCCCCACCTAACTTTCACCCCCGTCTCTAGGGTGCCCAATCTCTCCCTGCTGCAAAAGCCAGGGATGTAACTGCCTCTGGGCATTTCTTTGTGGACCACCTTGCAATCTTAGCAGTGCCCATTATTCTCTTCTGGCGCTGCTGAGATGTCAAGAGCTGCTGGCCAATCAGTTTGGCTCTTGGGAGTGGATGGGACTTTGGACAGAAGTCCGACTCTCAGCTTGTTAAGTCCACGTGCAGCATGTAATCACTGTCCCCATGTGCTCCTCTAAAAGTCAACCCAAACCAGAAGCATCATTAAGTTCTCAGTTTTAGCCACACTGCTGGCAGCAGGCAGAGTGAAACATGCTTCCTTGTGGAGGAGAAGAATTAGCGACGGATCAGCCATTTTCACACACCTTCAAAAAAAACAGCAGGTAGTAAGAAAATTAACTTCTCACACTTTCAAACAGGCTATGGATGTAAAACACAGATGAATGGAGGGAAGAAGTTGAAATAATGTTGAAGAGAAACTCCTACCAAACTAAATATTGTATTCCATCTGGGGGAGACATTACTTCCTACAGTGAAAATTTGAAGGTTAAAAAACACCCTGTTCTTGACTTTGAGACCAGCAAATAAGTTAAGAGCGGAGTCCTTGTAATCTTACAGTTTACAGACTTACCTCACTTTATGGCCTTGGAGAGGTTTTAACCTTATTAAAGTTGCATTGAACATTCTTGCACAACAGAAAGTCAAGAGCTGATGATTATAGCCATCCTGTCTCAGAATTTATATATTAAAAAAATTACAAAGTACCTCAACTGGCCATAAAAAAAACTAATGGAGTACAATGTTCCATAGAAAGAAATATAAAATGTAAAAGTGGAAAATTAATGGTGATATTTATATAAAAGTTAGTAAGGTCACAGTTGGAATAGTGTGTGGAGTTTTGGTCTCCACACTGTCGAAAAATGTTGAGACAATAGAGAGAATACAGAATTCATAATGGTCAAAAGAAATTAAATAAAAGACTTGAAAAGATTGGGTTTATTTTCTTTAGAATGAAGGGGTAACTGAATGGAGGTATTCAAAATTATGAAAGGATGGGACAGTTTAGGTAGAAACAGACCATTTCTTCTGATTGAGGGATCTGGCGCAGGGGACATGGATACATGAATGAATGTACGATAATGGGAGAAAGTTAATCCGCACAGACGATTGTGAGGCTGTGAAATGAACTTCTGGAGTTAGTAGGTCGAGAAACCATGTTAACATTTAGAATAGGTTAGGTAGCTGGTTGCAGGGATATGGAAACGGGATGAACAAATGGAATTCTTACTACTGCTCACATAGAAGAGATAAACACCATCACAGAATATTTGGACCAAATGGCTTGTTTTTAAAGCTGTACTTTATATATCTATAATCCTGTTTAAAAATAACCACAGAGCTGTTATCAGTAGCAGAAAATAATTTCCAGATGAAAGCTGGTACAAGTGCTAATAGATGATGAACCTCATAGGCCAGATTTACTGTAGCAGGAACAGTGAGGCGTAACAGTGTCACAGTTGTTGCAGAAAAGTGGGAAGTGTTGTCAAAACTTTCCATCTTGTGCTCATCAGGACAAGTACAAGAATGCCAAATTTTAAATGATCTAAATAATGTATGCTACAGGAGAAAAGTGAGCTGATTGTTGGCTAGTCAACTCTGATTGGCTGAGGCATTGCCACGTGAAGAAAACAGCGGGATATGATGGGTTCCCAAAGCCTCTTTGAAGAAGGGTCATCCAATGTCAACTCTGTTCTCACAGATGCTGGCAAACTTGATCTTAGCGGCCTGGTTCAGACACTGCATTGCTCATTAACAATTCTTCAGCAGGATTGGTTAAGGGGATACACAATTGCTTGTCCTGTTTACACAGGTACCAGATCTCCTGCAGAGGGGGTTATGCCAAATTGCAAAACCTGGCACGCAATTTACTCAAAAATCAGTTGTTTGATTTATACATATTTTACTAAAAGATACATTTGCTGGGCATGGAGGGCATGAACCTTTTAGTGTACTGAAGGTAATTGGAAATGGTTACAATACCTTGTCTGGCTTGTAAGCCTAAAGCAAACCACAGACTCCTTATTTAGTCCAAATGCTTCAATATTGATGATGTCATCTACCTGTGGCTCAGTGGCAATCAGCAATAATGGGAATCTCCAGATTCCACCAGTAGCAGACTGGACTTTTAGCATTGCTGAAAGGCTGAAATAAAACAATGAAATGGTTAAGCATTCAATTACATGAAGTGCAATCATATTCTAAACATTATGAAGCTTCGGCACTTCCGATGTTTCTGATTATGGAAAAATAATGCTTAAGAAAAATAAAACTCAACGACACCAAAGTAAACAATGTCTTGTGGATGGGATGGTGATTTGGCACTGATCCACTTCTTCAATCCAATACTGCCAACATTGTCAGGGGGGCCGTTATTGTGACAAATGTTTTGATTACGTTCCCAGACACACCAAAAACAATACCAAAAATGGTCAGTTAATCAAAACAAGGGTTGAGATTGCCTGCGGCTGCATTCCACTGATTTGAATTGCTTCCTGAAGCCATGTCCAATTTCATCTCAGATAAGGATGTGATGCAAAGAGAGGTTGCAAAGAATTCATAAAACAAGACAGAAGTAGTAGGATCAATGGCCTTAAAGTGAAGTAGAACTGACTGCTAATTTGATTAATTCCTAGTGGTAATCAATTATAAAGTTTTGCAGGGACTGGTTCTCTTGAACAGCAAGAAAGGCTCTTCATCTGTAAATGTGAGCGAAAGTCATTATCATTTGGCTTGCCTTTGCACAAATAAAATAATGGAAAAAAAATCATTGATACAGATGGCTTCAATCAGTGCAGAGCTGCAGGAGAGTGCTGTTGTTTTGCTGTAGCATCTTTAATTACCACATTCTAGTCATGATGAAAAGCAGTGTGCAATGTAAGAAAACGTGAGCAATGTGAATTGCATTGTATGATTGGGCTAGCAATTCTACATTAACTTCTCACAATGACATTGATTTTCAAGGTTTTTTTTCGAGAATTCTGAAGGGTGCCTTGGAATTTCAATGAACGAATACCTGAATTACTCCACAATTATTCTGGAGTACTGATTTTTTTGAAAAACTACTTCAGAGTTTAGTGGTGAAAACAAGTGTTGATAGTTATCTATGTGGTACTTCCCCCACCTGTATTGTTCAAGAATAAATTGAATAAAATGTCTTTCACCGCTACGAGAGACCAGGTGAGTATGGACTTTGGAGTCTATGTCAGATGTAGGACGTCCAATTTTAGGCCCACCCAAGAAAAGGTTGCTGAGATTACCCTGGGAATTGTACCCCTGGCCCCACACAATTAACCTTGGGCCCTATTTTACCAAACATCCGCACCCATTTTCGGGTGCGAAATCGCGGTAAATTCGGGCGTCAGGCCTTTAACGCGATCTGCACCCGAATGCAAGCAGATCACGGCTTTACCGACACCCGATTCGGGCACGGGTCCGGTCCACGCCCGAATCGGGCGGCCCGACGATTTAAGTGCACTAGCATGCATTTAAATGCATCTATGGCATTAGCATGCATTTAAATCGACTTAATGAACCGTGCGCCCAACTCTACCGTCAAATCCCACTTTACCGTCTTCTGGTCCGTTCCGGATCCGCGCTGTAAGCGACCGGCAGAATAAAAATCCGAAGTGGATTTCTATTCTTCAGGGGAACCTCCAAAGCCCATCCTCCTCGGCCATCCTTTGCAGACCCCCCCCGTTAACCATCCCGGCAAACACCCCCCCCACCCCCAACCCGGATCAGACCCCCCTGGGAGGCAGGCCCCCCTGGCAGACACCCCCCCCATGGGATCAGACCCCCCTGGGAGGCAGGACCCCCCTCGGCAGAGCACACCCCCAATCTACCTCAATCGCTGGTCTCCCTCCACCATCCTTCCGACCTGCAGTCCTTTGAGAGCCTGCAGCACCTTCCTGGCCTTCCGCTGGCGTCTGCCGAAGGAGGGGGGCGGGCTCAGATGGATCTCTGGTTGGGGGTGTGCGGAGGATGGACTTGGGAGAATCTTGCAAACTGAAAACAAAGTAGCATCTTCTTTGTGCTGCCTAATTATCTATGGGAAAGGTAATTAAACTACAGTGTCCTAGTGAGCAATTAGTGACCTGTATAATACTTTTGTGATCTGTAACTGGATTGTTGATGTCCCTGTAGCCATGAGCCAGGTGCTCAAATGCTCAGAGTCATGTGGTGAACTTGGAAGAATTGTCCCCGTGGTGGAACTTGGTTGGAAATAAGATTCAAGGAGATTACTAAATCTGGGAAATCAACCATAGTGAAAAGAAGTTTGTATTGGCAACTCTTCTCTCACATTCCATGGCAGATGTGCCCCTACTTATGAATGTGATTTGCATGGGCAACGTTGGGTGCAGCTAATCTGCCTCTGGAGAAGCCTTGGATCCTTTCTTTCATCTTGTTTTCATCTGAACATTGCACAGAATTAGAGGAATTCCCTTTGGAAGATAATGTCAAAGTTATAATCGCAGGAACTAAAAACCTGACCGTCAAAAATTTGGGAAAATATTTCAAAATATGGATGGTTGATTTCCCAGATTTAGTAATCTCCCTGAATCTTATTTTCAACCAACTTCCACCATGGGGACAATTCTTCCAAGTTCACCACCTGGCTCACGGCGACAGGGACATCAACAATCCAGTTACAGATCACAAATGTATTATACAGGTCACTAATTGCTCACTAGGACACTGCAGTTTAATTACCTTTCCCATAGATAATTAGGCAGCACAAAGAAGATGCTACATTATTTTCAGTTTGCAAGATTCTCCCAAGTCCATCCTCCCCCTCCCCCCCTTCTCTCTCTGCTGTTTTTTTCTTTCGTGCCCGGGCGCGCTGCTTCAGATTTTTTTCGAACTGCGCATGCGCAGTTCAGAGCTCCAATCGTTCTGGCAGTGCTAAGCCCCGCCCACTGCGCGGATTGGACCAGAGCCAGCAAGAAGCGTATGGGTGCGCTGCAAAGAGGATTCCGGGCTCGGATCTGTATTACGCCCGGATCCGGCCCTTAGACTCCAAATGGTAAAATAGGGCCCCTTGTCTTTGCTGCGTCTGTAGCTTTATAGTTCAGGAAAGTAATTAGAGTGTGTATGAAGCAGGCACCAAGCAGATCCAACCTAAATGGTAATTCTAGTCCAAGCATATTTAAAGACACCTATTACCTGAAACAGGCAATATGTCCTTTTTGAAATGAAGCAAGCTACATTACTGAGGTTAATATGGTAGCCAGACTGCTGACCTTGTTTTGAGGCTGCTACTGTAACATTAGTATAAAATTATTCCTACCTTAATTTTCATAGCGTTTGCCTGTTATGCTGATCTACAACTCTAATATTGCCATTGACTTTTCAGTGCATTTTGTTAATACATATTATACAGCCTTTGAGGCCAATCTGGCAGCACTTCAGACAGGAAACTTTGGTTCTAGCTAACAACCATGTGTATTTACCAGTTACTATCCAATTCAATATCAAAACATAAGGGAACTTTGCATAGCTCTACTTGCCTTTTTAAATCTTTTAAAAAATTAGTTATTTATTTTCCCAATTATTATATTGTCAAAGATAACTTTGTAGTGCGTTCTGTAACATTCACATACCTGATTGGTTTATATGGTGCAAAAACAATATTGAAAGTTAACGTGACAATGCCCGTTTCTGTGTCCCAATCCTTTTCCACGAAATTTAGTGCAATTGTAGATTCCATTTGAGTTCTGGCCTTCTCTGTCTCATACTGAATTTCATAAAAAAAATCTCCTGTTGGGGTTTGTCCTGTTGTAAAGAACAAATGGAGAAATCGCTTGTGGCATTTCAACATAATTTATAATATAAATGTGTTGGTTCATACACAGATTTTATATGGAGTCAGATACATACATGCAGTCATGTGCAAGCATACATTTGATTTGATATGATTCATTATTGTCACATGTATTAACATATAGTGAAAAGTATTGTCTCTTGCGCGCTATACAGAAAAAACATATTGTTCATCGAGAAGGAAACAAGAGAGTGCAGAATGTAGTGTTACAGTCATAGCTAAGGTGTAGAGAAAGATCAACTTAATGCAAGGTAAGTCCATTCAAAAGTCTGACTGCAACAGGGAAGAAGCTGTTCTTGAGTCGGTTGGTACATGACCTCAGACTTTTGTATCTTTTTCCAGATGGAAGAAGCTGGAAGAGAGAATGTCCGGGGTGTGTGGGGTCCTTAATTATGCTGGCTGCTTTGCCCGAGGCAGTGGGAAGTATAGACAGGGTCAATGGATGGGAGGCTGGTTTGCATGATGGATTGAGCTACATTAACAACCTTTTGTAGTTCCTTGCAGTCTTGCGCAGAGCAGGAGCCATACCAAGCTGTGATACAACCAGAAAGAATGCTTTCGATGGTGCATCTGTAAATGTTGGTGAGAGTCGTAGCTGATATGCCAAATTTCCTTAGTCTTCTGAGAAAAAGGTGTTGGTGGACTTTCTTAACTATAGTGTTGGCATGGGGGGACCAGGACAGGTTGTTGGTGATCTGGAAACCCTTTCTACTTCGTCCCCGTTGATATAGACAGGGGCACGTTCTCCACTACGCTTCCTGGAGTCGATGACAATCTCCTTCATTTTGTTGACATTGAGGGAGAGATTATTGTCACCGCACCAGTTCACCAGATTCTCTATCGCATTCCTGTACTCTGTCTCGTACATACACAGTAATGATAATTTGTTTATATCTGCTACACATGTACTGTATGTCAAATTGCTAGTAAGACTAAAAGGTCAGCGGACTAAGTTTGTTTGTTCTGTATCTTCACACACTTTTTTCCTTTTGGTGGTGAAAAGGGAAATGTTGGAAGGATTAGAAGGCTGATTATCAACCTGTTGAACTGCATCATGAATGCTCGTTTCATGTCCTAGAGTAGAGCAGGAACACAAAGCTCTGGCTTAAAGGCAGGGACACTGTCTTTTGAGCCATGAGAGCTCCTCTTGAGGACTAAGAAATGACAATCAGATGAAAGGGAAGAAAAGCCATGGTGTAAGTACAAGTCTGCATTATGGAGCAGCTCAGCAGCTGATCGACATGATAGCAGTTGAAGTGCAAGTATATGATCATAAAAAAATGCTCTACTGTGCTTCCCATCTGCTAGTTCACACACCAGCCTCATAGGCCGGCACTGCACAGTGTACCTCCAAGGAGATGGAGCCAAGTATCAGGCTACACACTGTCACTGCCTACACAATGCTGCATGATAGCTTCAGGAGCCCTCACATCAAAAAGCCAGCTTCTGTATCTGGCCCTCTGCCTGTGAAGATAGTTTCTCATGGCAATTGCCATGGATATGTTCAGCAAAAGTGTACTGTCAGTAGTTGTGACCAGAAAGGCAAATGTCTCTAACATCCCTGGTTGCCCAATTAAAACTGCTACAATAGTCAACCAGCATAGAAAAAAACCTAAGATTAGGAAGAATATCAGTGCACAAGCAATCAACTTGTTAAAATGAAATTCCTCTATCCCTTATGTTAAGAGTTGTTTGCTTATGATTAACATTGAACTTTGTTAAAATAAATGAACTGACACCTTATTAAAGTAATGCACAAAGGAATTCAATTGGAACTTTGTTGACTGTTCATGTGCTATCCATGTTATTACAAGATTGTTAACTTCATAATGAAAACTTTTTTAAAATCCCAACCAGCCACATATTCTTTCATCAATCCAATCTAAATGACCAGCTACATTCATACAAATATTGTTTCACTTTGTGAGGAAATGCCTGGCCTCAACTTGGCAATTCCCCACTCAACAAACATGAAATCCAAAGTTCACTGTGTGGGAAGTCAGAGATATAGAACAATCTGTGATACTGCATGTTGGGAGTATTCAGGAAATTAATGCTTCAGGAATACATGGCGTAGGTTGAAGTCTTTGACAAAAGGTTAGAGAGAACTACTGAAATGGATTTGCAAAAGCAAGGAATGTGTTACACGGAAAAGCACAAAATATAACTATTACAGAATGGCTTTTATTTAGTACAGGTTTCAGAAGACTAGCATACATAAGCAATCTCCCTGTTATTACACAACTAAATCCAGCTAGGCTTTCATCAGTCCATGTTTCTGCTGTGGAGCAAGGGAGCTGAATTTAAATTTGTAAATGCAGGAAGCCAATGACAGGACATGGATCTCCTGGGGTCTGCACAAATGAGCGTCAGTCTAAAAAGCAACCACACTGAAAAACACAACTCCAACAGTCTATTATACACAGCGACTAGAAATTCCGCTATATTTATTAGTGTATTGTTTATTATTTGTGGGATACAGCATGAGTACTGGAACATTTTATGAGTAACTAGACAAGGGGCAGTCTAACTAATGCACGGATGAGGAACTTACAGCCCATTATCGCACGCATGTTGATCTTTCTGTTCAACAGTCCAAACACCAATGGTTTGATTCTATCCTGATTTAACTTAACTTCAAAATTCTCACCGAACACTTTATAATCATTGAACTCAACAAGGACACCACTGGAAGTTTTTATAACTCTGGAAGGAATGATTAACTGAGATCCTCCTGGTGTGTGATCCATCAAGAGTGTGTGTCACCAAGTTATTTGAACCATGCTACTACCTAAAACTGCTTTGTGCCTGTAGGGTTTAAGTGAACAATAAATGGAAAATATGCACCAAAAGTAACATCTGGAGTAGTGTGGTGGTTTCCTTATTTAAGAAAGGACATCAATGCATTGGAATTAATTCAAGGAAGGTTCACTCAAATGATTCCTAATATGATGGGGTTATTTTATGAGGAAAGGTTAGACAGATTGTGCCCGTATCCATTGGAGTTTAGAAGAATGAGGGGCAATCTTATTTAAACATATAAGGTACTTAAGGGACCTGACAAGGAGGTGCTGAAAGGTTGTTTCCCCTTTTGAGAGAGACTAGAATGATGGGACGCAATTTAAAAATAAGTGATCTCCCATTTAAGAAGGAGATTAGGAGAATTCTTTTCCCTCAGAGGGTGAAGAGTCTGTGGAATTCTTTTCTCCAGTGAGTAGTGGAGGCAGGGTTACCGAATATTTTTAAGGCTGAAGTAGTCATATTCTTGTTTGACAAAGGAGTCAGAGTGTATACCTGGTCGGAAGGAAAGTGTAGTTGATGCCACAATCAGGTTAGCCACGATCTAATCGAATGGCAGAGTAGACTCGAGGGGCTGAATGGCCAATTCCTGCTCGTAATTTGTATCTTTATAATATTAGCAGTCAACCTCTCAAAATGAAAATGGATCCATGTGCAATTTCATTTATTACTTCCCACAACTTTCAAGAGGTATGCACTAAGTTGATTATTAATGCTAGTATCAGTGACATTTCGTTATCAGTGGATTGTGGAATTTGCCTTTGGTGGAGGACTTCAAAAGACCAAAAAGGCTGATGTTTATTTTCAGTAATCACATTATACAATGCAAAAATGACATTGTCATAAAAACCTTTACGCGAACTGTATCATCAAATCAGCTCTCATGATTCTAACTTGCAATTTTTAATGAGCAAGCTCATACTGCGAACAAAGTCTTGGTTGAACAGATAGAATTTGGAGGAATGAAGTTTTGTATCTTATTTTAATATATAATAGATTTATGCAAGTGGTATGGCTCCCTTAAACAACTATCACTAGGTTATCAGATGAAGTTGTACAAACCTTATGCCAGGTCTTTTGCGAGTTGAAGTCCCAAGAATTCTGATTCAGGAAGTGCCATCCCTAGTCTCTCTGCATCGATAGTAAATTGACCAAAAGTTTCAAAGTTAAACTAACACCTGGTATATCCAACACTTTGTGTCCAGTCCTTCTGATGTCCTGGCAAAGTTAGAGTGGAACCACAGGGAAAAAGCACATCATACTTTTGTGTTCTTTCAGGCATGTTCCAGTGTTGTACTTACTTTCTCGCTTCTATTTTTGTGCATTTGCCGATTGATAACATTATTGGGTAAACTTTGCACTTTGGCTGCTACATTTGAGAGAAAAGTTTTGGTATTAGAGCTTACTTGTTAATTTGTGTTCCTTTCTGGCAAATCTTGTTATTAATTAAGAAATTTGTCAAACTCCTCCATGTGAAAGCCAAGATCTGGGACATACCCACAACAGTTACACAATATTACCCTGCACCTTATACACCAAGTAAGCACATCAGAAAACTGCAAAATAGTAGCTAAAATTGAAATTAATAGAGAAAGTCTAGTTTTGAAAAAGTCGTAACAAGCTAATCATGTGTAATCTGCAAGGCTATTAATGCACACTTAAGTTCCCCCTTTGGAGGAAAGTTATTTCTGTTTATTAATGTTGAAGAATAGGAAAAAACAATTCAATTCCCTCTGAATACCAACTAATCTTTCACTTATTAAAAAATATTCTGTTTTTTCATTCTTCCTACCAATATGGATAATTTCACATTTCCCCAAATTTAACTCTTATCTTCATGAGACTGGTGATGAGTGGATTGTTTGTCAGGGCTGGGAGTTATGTCAATTTCCTTTATGATGACAACGTAAGGCATGAGTTGCACCTGGATTCCTTTCTTTGGCTGACTTCCCACAAGGATAGGGTGCTGTAGATTGCACTCACATGGCAATGCAAGCACCACCACAGCAACCAGGGACTTTCATAAACCTCCGGTGAGATTCTTCCATCGATATGCAACTGGTATACAACCACAAGAGATTCCTGCTGGTCTACGCCAGATTCTCTGGGAACTCAGAATTCAGACCTTTTCATTTCAAGAAACAAGTTGAAAGGTTAGCTCAGAGGAGACAGGAGATACACCCTTCAAATTTGACTCATGTCATCCGTGAGGTACCCCAACAATGAGTTGCTGGAGTACTATAATGAAAGCCACCAGGTATGTCATAAAGCAAGTCATGAGAATGGAGAAGAAATGCTTCAGGTGTACAGATCCAGCCTTTCAGTAGAAACTAGCAAGGGTATCCAGAAAAACAGTGATATGCTGCTTTCAGCACAAAATTGAACAACTGAAACTGCAGATGGAGGAGAACTGAAGTGCTCACCACTCATTTTCGTTTGAGGAGAACATTGAAGAGAAATAAGATGGGGCACCCATTGTTAGAGCAGCAGAATAAATTGCTGCCCGGGATGTCAGCAATGTACCAGTAGCACAAAGGATCAGCTAGTAGTGATTCAAACCAGAAAACATCAGAAATTAGGTCCACAAGACGCTCCCACCAGCAGCATGAAGGTCCCACTCCTAAATTAGCATCAGTGAGTACTACAAACACACATGGGTCCATTGCAATCTGCTGAATGGGTGCTGTCATGTATTGATATTCATTGAAAGATAATCTGCAGGGAGATCAATGTTGGAAATTTCCTCAGGGTTCTCCCAATTGCCTAGTGTAATTTTGGCTTTAACTCCAAATATACCTCATTAACACCCCAAATATACTGCATCAACAAGATTTCAACCCCAAATATATGGCATCAACAAGATTTCAACCCCAAATATATCGCATCAACAAGATTTAAAATCCAAATATACCGCATCAACAAGATTTCAAATCCAAATATACAGCATCAGCAAGATTTCAATTTCAAATGTACCGCATCAACAAGATTTAAAATCCAAATATACAGCAT
The DNA here is from genome assembly GCF_964213995.1 of Mustelus asterias. Taxonomy (NCBI): domain Eukaryota; kingdom Metazoa; phylum Chordata; class Chondrichthyes; order Carcharhiniformes; family Triakidae; genus Mustelus; species Mustelus asterias. The sequence goes on along the minus strand of NC_135817.1, from coordinate 32,240,146 downwards.
CAGCAAGATTTCAAATTCAAATGTACCGCATCAACAAGATTTCAAATCCAAATATACTGCATCAACAAGATTTCAAATCCAAATATACAGCATCAGCAAGATTTCAAATCCAAATATACCGCATCAACAAGATTTCAAATCCAAATATACAGCATCAGCAAGATTTCAAATCCAAATATACCACATCAGCAAGATTTCAAATCCAAATATACCACATCAGCAAGATTTCAAATCCAAATATACCGCATCAGCAAGATTTCAAATCCAAAAATACCGCATCAACAAGATTTCAAATCCAAATATACAGCATCAGCAAGATTTCAAATCCAAATATACAGCATCAGCAAGATTTCCGCCAATTATATTCTGAAGGTACCGTAACCAATCAGGAGAACTTTAAATTTGCCACAGAATAGGAGACCACATGGTATACTGTGTGATGGGGAACAAGGAACATTGGGGATAACTGTCTCAGTTAGTTAGCAGGTTGATAAATGGAGCTAGTTCAGTACAAAACCTGGGGTGTGCAGTGACATTCCCAGATGAAGTTGGGAGTGCATTATAGACTGACTGCAAGAATCACATAAGCAATCATGCCCTGTCAAGTGTGTAACATAGCCTGCTACACAGTACATAACATTCCAAAGTGCCTCATAGCCAGTTAATACTTTTAAGCTGTATTCGCAAATGTGAAAGGAAATGCCATTCCACACAAACACAAGATGGTGGGGCTGCTTATGAGAATGACCAGCATCAATGTTCTTTTTCATGTCCCAAATTGGCCTAATCTAATAATTGTTATGCAGCCCAAAAACAGGCTAATAAATTCAAGCTGTGTGAAATATTGGCAGCTTTGTAAACTCCATGTGCATACACAATGTCAGTATAGATTTGAAGTTTTTGAAGAGGAGGTGCGAAGCAGTGTTTGAATGTTTCTATATGGAGGGAAGATAATCCGACAGGAAGTCACTCTGTAACCTACCACTGGAGGCCCGAACCTTCTCTTGATTGCAAGTATAATGGGTCTGCATTGCTGCCGCACTTGAAGGGCCAGGAACAGCACCTGTCAGCAAAACTTTCAGTGTTTCTTCTTTTCTGTTTCTAGCTTGACACTGGATCACAGCTGTGGAAGAGAACACAAATAACAATTTTACTAGATAAGCAAATTCTAATAAATTTTAACATACCAGATTGCATTTCAAATCTATTATAATTTTCTTGATTCTGGTCTTTGTAATTCAAGTGGTTTTTATATATTTTCTCATAAAGGACTAACAATAATCTTGTAACAAACAAAAATCTTGGCATATCGCTGTTTGAGTGTTACAACATGACAGTGATTGGCAGTTCAGTCCATCACCTGGTCATGTTTAGATGTACTTAATTGAACAAGTATTTACATTTATATAGCATCTTTAATTTAGTAAAATGTCCCAAACAGCATTATCAAACAAAACTTGGCGCAGTGCCAGATAGAAAGAAAGTAGGGCAAACGACCATAGAGGGATTTCAAAATAGTTGTGGGAACTTTTAAATTGAGACACGAGACCAAGATCCAATGTAGATCAGCAAGCAATGTGGTAGCGGACGGCATGGTGGCACAGTGGTTAGCACTACTGCCTCACAGCACCAGGGACCCGGGTTCAATTCTGGCCTCGGGTGACTATCTGTGTGGAGTTTGCATGTTCTCCCCATGTCTGCATGGGTTTCCTCTGAGTGCTCCGGTTTCCTCCCACAGTCCAAAGATGTGCAGGTTAGGTGGATTGGCCATGGTAAATTACCTCTTAGTGTCCCAAGATGTGTAGGTTAGGGGGATTAGCGGAGTAAATACTTGGGATTGCGGGGAACAGGTCTGGGTGAGATTTCCTCTTAGTGTCAGGGGGATTACATGGGGTTACAAGGATAGGGCTTGGGTGCAAAGGTAAGGGTGGCAGAATGCTATATGAGCTCAAGCTTACAGAAGATGAAAAGTGGAGGCTGGCCAGGGGGGATATTGGAATGGTTAGGTCAAGGGGAGATGGACAACGTTATGGAGGTGGAGCAGTTGGCCTTGGTGACAGAGAGGTTAAAGGATCAGAAACTCAACTCAGGCTCAAACAGAATGTCAAGATTGTGAATGGTCTCACTTGATCTCAAATTTATGGACAAAAGAGAGACGGAGTCTGTGGGTAGGGAAACAGAGTTTGTGGCAAAGACCAAACACAGAAGAGACTTTGGTAGTCCCAGTATTTAACTAAAGGAAGTTTCTACTCATCAATACTGCATGTTGCACATGTCATTTGACAAATCAGACAGTGGCTTTTATATTCAAGAAAGCCAGTTGGTTAAGGATGGAAATGAATTCAATCACTACAGCCTACTATATTTAATTATAGTTGCACATTACAAAGATACACCTCCTATAACTCAACAACCACAGTTACAATCTATATTTATTTATAGAGATTCAAATGAATCACCAGTTAATGCCCAGTTAATTAAACGCAATTAATGTACAATTAACAGTGGCAAGGGTGAAAAAGGTGGTGGTGAGGTAGAACTGTGTCTCGTCAGCGTCCATGTTGGATCTAACATTGTGTTTTCCCTGCATATATAAGCTTTGATTTTAAAGGCCACAAGTTGTCAACAGATACTTGCACATAGTGGGTACAGGCCACAAATCTGAGCCCCGTGATCTTTCATGGAAACATTTCAAGTCCAGTTTTCCAGTTGCCATTGTTTTAACCATTTACTGAGGTCAATAAACTGACATGAGTAAGTTTGCACAATTCTGCATCACTCTCATAAGATAACCTGATATCCCCCATGATCCAGGGTGCATACTTCGCTATTCAACTCCTAATTAAATTATAGCGTATAATCATTTCAGGGAAACCAAGTACATTCACTTCTCTTTTCTGGGAATTGATTGAAAAACACTCTGTCTAGATAGGCACAGATTCAAACAGCTGGTTTATTTAACATAAGGCACACAAAAGAACAGAGAACAATTTTTATTACGAGAACAGATATTTTTCATGCTCCTTGATTATGGTAAATAGAATACAAATTTCTCATCTGTCGGCTAAACTTTATGGCAATGAATGAGTTGCACTCATTCTCCGACTATCTTATTCAAAATTATTCTGTCTTAGACAGTTTAAGTATAGGCGTCTTCCTGTCACTGTCTGCTTGAACAAAGTTCACTCTTTACATCCCCAAGGGATGTGGAGAGAGAGAGAGAGAGAGAGCAAGTTCTCTACTATAAGTTTCAAAGATGAGGCTTTGCCTACAGAATTTCAATCGCAGTTCCCAATCAGGTGAAGTCATGTGTGCGCAGGAGGCTTTCAAACATCTGTGTTAGCTAAGACCCTGGCTTTGGGAATGGAATGAAATGATGATTGTGTCTCTCTGGTGTCAAAGAAGAGCAAACTTCAAACAATGGTATGTAAAACTGGCTGTATATATGCTATTGACTGACAGGTTTCATCCCCGATAACTCTACCCTTGTATACAGATTAGCACTTCAAATTACTATTGAGACAAGATTCAGTTTACAGGTCCAAATTTGAGGAAAAAATATGTTGTGCGTGTCCTTGGGGATTAACTCCTCATTAGCAGAATCTAGCAATACAAAAAAATTATCAAAGTTCAACTCGGGCATATAGTTGGGCCAGAAATTTGCTTCTTGGGCGTGGGAGCCACACTCATATCAAGGTAAGCAACACGCAAAATACATGCACGTACTTCTTCTGTATGACAGTGACATTAGCCGGTGTGGCTCCAGCAATGCTGTCTGCTCCTCAATGCTGCTGGCAAACTGCACACTGCAGGAGGGCTCGGCAGCATCGTTTGCCAAGAATATGAGACAGCCAGCCTACTCTTCTGAAAAGAAGGCTTCATCGTAATGGGAAAGCGCTCAGAAAAGATTGCTGCAATGTAAACTGTTGCAGTGTTAATATAGAGGCAGACAGAGGGATCCATTTAGATGAATGCAACTGGAGGTATTGATAATGCAGGTGGTGAGATGCCATGCTGCCACACGGGGTGCAGGTGGGGTTTAGGGTAGGACACTCTCAGGGAACCCCCGCAGAAGTTAGTTCAACAGGAGACCAGGGCTGTCCACTCTGGAAATTTACAGTGGAGATCCAAACAGAAATGGGGATCCAGGTACACCGATCATTAAAATGTCATGAAGAGGCATATTATATAAAATATGAATATGTTATGTAACACTGGCCTATATATCCGGAGGATAGAATATAATGGACTGGCAGTATTGTAAGCAGTTCTAAGCACCACAACTTAGTAAGGATATATTGGTCTTGAAGTGCAGTTTAGTCTTACTTAAGTGATACAAGACTCCAAGAAAAGAGCTTAAATAAACTAGGATTGTATTATCTGGAATTTGGAAGGTGATTTGATTCAAGTTTTCAAGTTATTGAGGGGAAACGATGAGGTAGTTGACAGAAACTATTTCCATGAGTTGGGAACTCAAGGATAGCATAGTCAAAAGAAATTAGCACTATCCCTTTCAGGAGTGAAATTTGAAACATTTCTGCACATAAAGGATGGTAAAAGTTTGAAATTCTATTTGGCAAACAGCAATTAATGCTATGTCAATTTGAAACTATGATTGATAGGTTTTCATTAGCCAGAAGTATTAAGAAACATGGGGGTGAATGTTATGCTAGGTACTGCTATCCCCAACTCCCTTATTTGAAAGTATTTGAAGTGTGGGCACATTCTTCCAGCTCACCCTCAATCTGATCCTATATACCGGGGGAGGTGGGTAAAGCATCAGGCAGCTCGCCCACCCTTAGGCCTATTGAGGCCCTTAAGTGACAGAGCTATGGCCAATTAGAGGCAGAATTTCCTGTCATTGAGGGGTGGAAGTCCCATTTTCAAGTCAGCAAGGCCACTTCCAGTGTAATATTGCTGTGTGGCAGCCAGACTTCATGTCAGTGTGGTGCCGACTGATTTTTAGTTTGGAGAGGAATGTGGGCAGGTCATCCCCATAAAATCTATCTCATCGAATTAAGGTGTGTGGAGGTATGTCAAGGATCAGTGATTATCAAATTGAATGCCAGAACCGAGTGAAGGAGTTCCTACTCTCCTATGTGAATGTCAGTCATCCTCACACCATATCTCTTATATACAACACAAACCTGCTTAGTGCACCACACCGCCAACCCTCACACAGCAACATACCCAGGCACTCAGAACTCATGTCTAACATTTAAATACTCTACTTCACACAACCAGCATTGCTGCCAGCCTCACATACACCTCTCACAGCCTCACATAGCTCCAGCTGTTCAGCTACAGCAGATAAATCATCCAAAGGTAATGCCACACAACCACTCTAGAGCAGAATTGGTAAGGGACAGGGATGCTGAATCAGCTGAGCCCTTCAAGAGAGATGATTCTCTGCATCAACTGTGATGGGGCCCCATCAATTATCTGAGAATTCAATATTACGAGATTGTTGAGGATGACAGCAAGTTCCTGCTTTATGCCCTTCTTAACTTCCAACTCACCCTCTTCCTGCTATACGGCACGATGAACAAATGATTGATGACGTGGCTATGGACCTCGTGCTTTCTATCTAACTCTCCTCCCCTCAGCCAAGCCTTTCCTTTCTGATTTTCTATTTTCAGCCACCCAAGAACTGCCACCTGCCCAACCACATAAGCTCCAGATGAAGGGCAGAAAGCAAAAGCATAGCATTGATGAAAATGCCCTGTTACTCACAGCCAGCAGCTCCAATACTGACACTGCACTTACATTGGAGACAAGTCCAGAGATGGAATCAGCATGTGGTGGGTGAGTCACCTGGGTATGAGTGAACTGCGGTCAGGCCATAGGGCAAGGTGCCAGACGAGCTGTGCTTAAGAGGACTCAGATGAACACCTCAATGGGGTGCATAGGATAGCTCTCTGAATGGGCATGCACATCAGAATACTGGCTGCATTACGTGGCCTGCCAGACAACCTCCTGCCACCATCAAGGCACATGATGGAGTCTGGCTCCAATTTAGCAGAAAGGAAGGCACAGAATTTCTCCTCTCCGTTGCCTTGTCATGTTGCAGACCCAGAGGAATTGTCATTGCTGTCCCAATATATGTTGCTGCATGTGTGTCCACGGTTCATCGACCCAACCACCATCCTCGTAAGGATGAGCTAACACTCTCTGACAAAATGGAGGAACTCAACAAAAGACCTTCAAAAAGACTCCAGAGTACTTTCAGGCACTTTACATTTGAAAAGGTTCCAAAAGTACCTTGCCTTCAGTCACATAGGGTGCCTGACCTTTTAAACAGCACTACTGCAAGGCACATCCCTGCAGCTTTACGCTTTTCCTGACTAAACAACTACCTGCACATACGACGACCTGCACATTCATTACTAAGATCTGGCATCAACAGATTGAGCTGTGTGGCAAAATCAACATCTTCCAACATATACAGGGCACACTTCCGCCTGATTGTGCCCGTATCCTTGCAAAGCTGCCACATAGGCTGTATACGAAGCCGCTGTCTGCATCATGCTTAGTGCTATGCCACAGAACCTTGTGTCTATAAAAGTTAAATTGCTACTTTAGACCACACATAAATGTAAAAGTTAAGTAAACATGAAGCCTTGCTGAACCTCACAGGTTTGGCAATGAGTCTCCCACTGCATTAATTATCTGATTTGCTCCTTTGGCCTCTTAAAGCTTGTTTGTTGCTGTTTTTACTACATTTTCCTTTGCCAGATCATGAAGCAGAACAAAAGTTCATACTTGGTCTTACCCCTAACTCTTTGCCAAATTTTCAACTGCTCTGGGACAGTCAGGTGCAGAAAACTGCTCAGGGATCTGTTATTATTGTTGTGGGTTCTCGAGGGGGTTGTTCATGGTCTAGATCTATAGAAAATACTGGAGGCAAGGCTGTTGGTAAAACTACCTTTTATTGAGCACATACTAACATTTTAAAATTATATATCCATGACTGGTAATTCGTAAGAGGGGATAAATAAAAATTAAACAGTAAATAAAGCAAATAGAAAGAACAATGCAGAAAAATAACAAAAGAAAGCTAATAATTAAAGAAGGTGAAAAAATGTTGAACAATCCTACTTCGATATAACTTCAAGAGGAACAGAAAGTCACGGCCCATAACTGCAGCTATTTTTATTTATGGTTTTATTTTTGGGGATTTCATGAAACTTGAGAGATGGAACAGTGGACCCAGTGTTTCCTCGGTGCCCACTGGAAAGCCCAGAGCTCAGCTTTTAAGTTTAAATTTAAAGTAATTTTTTAAGCTTATTTATTAGTGTCACAAGTAGGCTTACATTAACACTGCAATGAAGTTACTGTGAAAATCCCCTCTTCGCCATATACCCGTGTCTGTTCGGGTACACAGGAGAATTTAGCACGGCCAATGCACCTAACCAGCACGTCTTTCAGACTGTGGAAGGAAACCTGAGCACCCTAAGGAAACCCATGCAGACATGGGAAGAACGTGCAGACTCTGCAGAGACAGTGACCCAAACCGGGAATTGAACCCGGGTCCCTGGTGCTGTGAGGCAGCAGTGTTAACCACTGTGCCAGCGTGCCGCCCATGGGTTCCATGCAAGTTTTCTTTTGTGTGACATTCAAAGGCTGATCCAAAATCTATTGGGAGACAATCTGAGGGTCTCATAGAGTCATAGAGGTTTACAGCATGGAAACAGGCTCTTCAGCACAACTTATCCATGCCTTCTTTTTTTTTTAAACCCCTAAGCTAGTCCCAATTGCCAGCATTTGACCCATATCCCTCTATACTTATCTTATCCGTGTAACTGTCTAAATGCTTTTTAAAAGACAAAATTGTACCCGCCTCTACTACTTCCTCTGGCAGCTTGTTCCAGACACTCACCACCCTCTGTGTGAAAAAATTGCCCCTCTGGACACTTTTGTATCTCTCCCCTCTCACCTTAAACCTATGCCCTCTAGTTTTAGACTTCCCGATCTTTGGGAAAAGATATTGACTATCTAGCTGATCTATGCCCCTCATTATTTTATAGATCTCTATTAGATCACCCCTCAGCTTTCTACGCTCCAGAGAAAAAAGTCCCAGTCTATCCAACCTCTCCTTATAAGTCAAATCATCAAGTCCCGGTAGCATCCTAGTAAATCTTTTCTGCACTCTTTCTCGCTTAATAATATCCCATCTATAATAGGATGACCAGAACTGTACACAGTATTCCAAGTGTGGCCTTAGCAATGTCTTGTACAACTTCAACAGGACGTCCCAACTCCTGTATTCAATTTTCTGACCAATGAAACCAAGCATGCTGAATGCCTTCTTCACCACTCTGTCCACCTGTGACTCCACTTTCAAGGAGCTATGAACCTGTACCCCTAGATCTCTTTGTTCTGTAACTCTCCCCAACACCCTACCAAATATACCAAAATGCTTCACCTTGCATTTATCTAAATTAATGCAAGGTGATGCCTTAAGAGTATTGATAGGCAATGGGATCTGGGTGTACAGGTACACAGGTCACTGAAAGTGGCAATGCAGGTGGAGAAGGTAGTCAAGAAGGCATACGGCATGCTTGCCTTCATCAGCCGGGATATTGAGTTTGAAAATTGGCAAGTCATGTTGCAGCTTTATAGAACCTTAGTTAGGCCACACTTGGAATATAGTGTTCAATTCTGGTCGCCACACTACCAGAAGGATGTGGAGGCTTTGAAGAGAGTACAGAAAAGATTTACCAGGATGTTGCCTGGTATGGAGGGCATTAGCTATGAGGAGAGGTTGGAGAAACTTGGTTTGTTCTCACTGGAGCGACAGAGGTTGAGGGGAGACCTGATAGAAGTCTACAAGATTATGAAAGGCATGGACAGAGTAGATAGTCAGAAGCTTTTTCCCAGGATGGAAGAGTCAATTACTAGGGGGCATAGGTTTAAGGTGCGAGGGGCAAGGTTTAAAGGCGATGTACGAGGCAGATTTTTTACACAGAGCGTAGTGGGTGCCTGGAACTCGTTGCCACGGGAGGTAGTGGAAGCAGATGCGGTAGTGACTTTTACGGGGCGTCTCGACAAGTACATGAATAGGATGGGAATAGAGGGATATGGTCCTCGGAAGGGTAGGCGGTTTTAGTTAAGTCGGGCAGCATGGTCGGTGCGGGCTTGGAGGGCCGAAGGGCCTGTTCCTGTGCAGTAATTTTCTTTGTTCTTTCTTTGTTCTAAACTCCATCTGCCATTCGTCAGCCCACTGGCCCAATTCATCAAGATTCCGTTGCAATCCAAGATAACTTTCTTCACTATCCACTCCGCCACCAATCTTGGTGTCATCTGCAAACTTACTAACCATGCCTTCTATATTCTCATCCAAATCATTAATATAAATGACAAATAACAGAGGACACAGCACTGATCCCTGAGGCACACCGCTGGTCACAGGCCTCCAGTTTGAAAAACAACCCTCTACAACTACCCTCTGGCTTCTGTCAAGAAGCCAATTTTGTATCCATTTAGATATCTCACCCTGGATCCCGTGAGATTTAACCTTATGCAACAACCTACCATGTGGTACCTTGTCAAAGGCCTTGCTAAGGTCCATGTAAACAACATCAACTGCACTGCCCTCATCCACCTTCTTGGTTACCCCTTCAAAACACTCAATCAAATTTGTGAGACATGATTTTCCACTCACAAAGCCATGCAGACTGTCCCTAATCAGTTCTTGTGTCTCTAAATGCCTGTAGATCCTGTCTCTCAAAATACTTTCCAACAACTTACCCACCACCAGATGTGAGGCTCACTGGCCTGTAATTCCCAGGCTTTTCCCTGCAGCCCTTTTTAAACAAAGGCACAACATTTGCCACTCTCCAATCTTCAGGCATCTCACCCGTGACTATTGATGATTCAAATATCTCGGCTAGGGGACCCGCAATTTCCTCCCTAGCCTCCCATAATGTCCTGGGATACACTTCATCTGGTCCCTGGGATTTATCTACCTTGATGCGCTTTAAGACTTCCAGTACCTCTTTCTCTGTATTTTGAACTCTCCTCAAGACATCACTATTTATTTCTCCAAGTTCCCTAATATCCATGCTTTTCTCAATGGTAAATACTGATGAGAAATATTCATTTAGGATCTCACCCATCTCTTGTGGATCCACACATAGATGACCTTGTTGATTCTTAAGAGGCTCTACTCTCTCCCTTGTTACTCTTTTGCCCTTAATGTGTTTGTAGAAACTCTTTGGATTCTCCTTTGTGTTATCTGCCAAAACAATCTCGTGTCCCTTTTTTGCCCTCCTGATTTCTCTCTTAACTCTTCTCCTACACCCCCGATACTCTTCAAGGGATGCACTTGATCCCAGCTGCCTATGCATGTCATGTGCCTCTCAAATGTAATTTTTTTTGGTTTTAAAACACTCTGTGTATTGTGCAGGTCAGGTATTGTACTATTAGTTTTTTGGTGTGTCATTTTGCTTCTGTATAATAATCCTACTTGTAAATAAATTTAATTAAGTTTTGGTCTGAAAATAGAGTAGTATTTAACACCTTTCAGAGCAGACAAGAAAACATGGCAGACATCCAAATTAGTCTCTTGTGCTTTGCACTGTAAAGAATGGGTAATTGTTGCTCCTGCGACATGCCATTCTACTTATGACATACATAAGGACCGGGTTCACCGGAAACCCAAGAGTAAAGTGTCTGTAGAGGTCTTGGCTCTACTATGATGTTGGCAGAAGAGAGGTGAAAAACAAAACGGTATAAATCGCTATTAGTGTTAGATAAATATGTTTAGAGAAAGCATGACCTTTATTCATAGATGCATGAACAAAACTAGGATTATAAATAATGTTTTTTAAGAGAAAACACAAAGGGCAGAATTCTCCCATTTTGAGAAATGTGGTAGTGGTGGGCGTCTCTGGCAGCACCTATCCTGCCGACCAGACCAGTGGGATCGCGAGCCAGATTCAGTGCTTGGAACTTCATGAATTACATACAAGAATGTTCCTCTCTCAGTCACCTAGCAGGCCCATAGCTGATTCATCTGCCCGCTGTCAGCTGATCCCGGCCATATTAACACACCAGTCCAGCACACACGCATCACTCTCTCCAGTCAACCTGACTTCATCAGCTCCTGCTGGGTCAGCAGCCCAGAGGAAAAAGGCAGCAACCTCAAGAAGTCGTCTATTTCTTGATTCACCCACCCTCCCCCTGAGGCCATCACCTGTGAAACACCCATGCCCAACTTGGACCTCCACCCATCACATCTGAAGACTTCATGCATTTCCTACCTGTAAATGTGATATCCCTTTGACCCCCTTGTTTGTGAGCTCTTCATGCAGCATTGTCGGGGTCCAGCTTCCCTCCCCTCGGTCTTCTCAATGTCTTCAACTGTTCATCATCCACCTGCTTGCCTCTCTGCCTGCCATTGTGAGCACTCGCCCTTCCACCACTCCTTACGCAGCCCTCCTTCCACACTGCCCCCTTTGTCTTTGTTCGGCCAAACCCCAGCCTCATCACACACTCCTCCAAGTTGAACTTGCGACATTTGTTGCGGTGGTTGCATGAGTCCCTCAGCACAGTGCTTTCCAGATAGACACTGGGGGGTAGGAGACCCCTGTATCCCCAACCCCAGGTATGGTACTGATCTGGCTCAGTGACAAAGTGGGGTCCATAGGTCCAGCAGCACAGCACTGTCCATGAAGACCAGCTCAGTATGGAGGAACAGGTCTGCCCCGGCAGAACGGTGATTAGCATATAAAGAGCAGGACAGCACTACGGCGGAAATTTGTTGCATTCATCCTGAAGTCTCTGGCAAACTGAGGACTGCTTTATGCACACTCATTAGCAATCAGGTTTGATGTGGATGTGATTTCATACTGCATGATGGGATTCTGGTGGGCAGCTGTTTTACTGAGCATTCATGAGATGGAAATGAATGCAAACTGTGTTTGCGCCAATGGCAGCAGGAAGAGTGACCAGCCATTAACCCGTCACTGGGAGAATTGCAAAGTGATTATTCACTGGCAGGTTTCTGACTTTTTGCCCCTTGCCAAATTCACCGCACTCATCTGCCACCAAACATACTTTCAGAGATACAGGTTGGGAGAATTCTGCCCTAGGAAGAAAGTGGGCAATAAAACCATTCATGAGTTGTCAGTGTAAGTTTTAAGACTATGAAAAGTTTTTGTATCTATCTAGCCTGTTCAGCTATCTGCCAACATAGTGCGACTTCTACATTGCTGATAAGACTACGTTGTTCTTTTGGTGCATTTTTACTTTTGCATCTGCATTTCTTTTTACAGAAATATACATTCCCCAGTAAAGATGACTTTTCATGAAAGGCAGCTTCAACTGTTATTCTCCTTGCCAAGTATTTGTGAATGGTTTGAACTGCTGCACTGTAGTTTAATAGTTTGACCTATTGTGCTGTATCCTTTACATACTTACCGGGGGACAGTTTTGTGGATATTGTTTCAGGGATACCATAAATTGGATATAGCCATCGAATTCCTGAAATGCCTCCCCCAGGTGATCTGCAAAAGCTAAGCAGAAACAAATTATTGTTATTTTCATAAACCATATAGAGCAACATGAGACTGAAATCTTTAATCTCATTGTTTACAGTGCCAGAGCAACTAAACCAAGAAGTGAGGATTAGGAGTGTGGTGATGGGGGGAGAGGTGATAGCTTTCAAATTCACCTTCTGGGCAGCAATTTTGTAGAACAAATTGCTTGCTCGTTTTATTATCGCCCAATTAAAATTCAAATGACCCATAGGAGTCATAAGCCAAGCATCCCTAAGCCTCCTCTGTGATCTTTATCAGCTACCGACAATTCAGTTTTCTGTGCACTTTCACAACTGAACTATTGGTAAAGATAACAAATGAATTTGAGAACACTCCTGTCATTGAACGTATCTGAAAGATGAGAGGTGGGCCAAGGATGACAAACAGTGGGCAGCAGTCCATAACCAATGATAGACCACCTTGCTGGAGCACAGTGTTTAGGAAGATTAGGACTAATGAAACCCAGGGATTGATATAGCCCATGAAAACTGATGATGAAAGCAACTAGGGCAGTGGGTCCCAAACTTTTTTCACTGGGCCGCACTTTCGGAATAAAAATTTGCTTGCGCCACACCAAATTTTTTATTGATAAGAAATACATTCAAAAAAAACCAACTCCTAGCAGTGCTTGATTCATAACATAGAACACAACTACTTTATAATATAATCATGGGACATCCAGAAAGTATAAAACAATCACTTTGGAAAAATATCTAATTAACGTTTAAATGTTTCTTTGATTGTCCTTGAATCTTCCCGCCACGCTTGCCATCCTCTCTTGCCGCACCAGTGTGGCGCGCCGCACCCTTTGGGAACCACTGAACTAGGGGTTTCTTGATTGGTGAGAAACAGAATACATGGGTGAATTTGCAAAGGAAGCAGCATTGAAGGTAGGTAAAGGTTGAGGGTTATAGGGAGTGCAGTTGGGAAAAGAAGATTTTGGGGTGGAATGGAGATCAGAAGTTCATGGATAAACAATGAAAATTATGGATTGGGGTATGTCACAGAGGATGGCAAAGGAAGCTAATTGGAAAGTGGGTATTGAAGATTGGAATGAAAGTGTGGATTCACAGCAGGGAAGTTTTGGAGTACCTTGGGTGCAAGGGCATTATTAGCAGGGGTTGAGAGGGGGTGAAATAGGAATGAGGGCATTCCGGATAAAATAGGATTTGCGCTAATAAATGTCTTGCACTCTCCTTTATGTGCAGACGGCACAGTAGCACAGTGGTTAGCACTGCTGCTTCATAGCTCCAGGGACCTGGGTTCGATTCCCGGCTTGGATCACTGTCTGTGTGGAGTTTGCACATTCTCCTCGTGTCTGCGTGGGTTTCCTCCGGGTGCTCCGGTTTCCTCCCACAGTCCAAAGGTGTGTGGGTTAGGTTGATTGGCCATGCTAAAATTGCCCCTTAGTGTCCTGAGATGTGTAGGTTAGAGGGATTAGCGAGTAAATATGTAGGGATATGGGGGTAGGGCCTGGGTGGGATTGTGGTCGGTGCAGACTCGATGGGCCAAATGGCCTCTTTCTGCACTGTAGGGTTTCTATGATTCTATGATGTGCCTTTCCTCACTCTGAGTCCTGGTCAATCATCTTAGCCAAATTCATCCAAACCCAGATGCCCAAGGTCTTCCTACAGCTCTGAATGTATCCCTGCTAGAATGTAATCCCTACCAATTCACACCTATACTTCCCAATGATGGGAGAAGAGAAAGATAGAAATAAAAATGTAAACAAAAAAGATCAGGGTGCAGACAACGCAACACAGAAGCTTGAAGAAACAACAAAAGACCAGTAAATACATAAAGAAAACCAGAAGTACACAGGAAACCATAACTGGAAAAATTAAAAGCTGACTAGCAATGTTAAATGTCAGAAACATGTAACATAACCATTTGTTGAAGCCAGCTAGAATATCATCTTTTTGCAGAGTTATTTGGTCACAGGGGAGACTAATATTTGCTATGAATGAGCATTTACAAATTGAACAGTGGATCCTCGAAACAATATTTGGGAATCTTCATTTTTTTTAAACAAGCTCTGAAGAAGAGCCGTCCAGGCTCGTCAGGTTAACTCTATTTCTCCACAGATCCCCTGAGTTTTTTCAGTATTTTCTGATTTATTAGTTACATTCAGTATCAGCAATGCAACAAGCCTTATAGCAGAAGATGCTTAAATGGATGGTCTTTCATAAATACATACAATCCCTGCAGTGCAGAAGGAGGTCAGTTGGCCCATCAAGTAGGCACCAACTCTCTGAAACAGCATCTTACCCAGGCTCACCGTGTCCCTCCACTCCCCATAATCCTGTGCATTTATTTTGGCTAATCCACATAACTTTGGACGTGGGACTTTTCCCCCGGCGCACTGGGGGAAACGCACACAGACATGGGGGACAATGTCTGTGTGGAGATCGCACAGTCACCCAAGGCCAGAATTGAACTCGGTCCCTGCCACTGTGAGGCAGCAGTGCTAACCATTGTGCCACCATGTCACCCCAGCTTCTTTAGCCTTCCACCATACTATTTTTTTTAATCATGAGCAAATTGTCCCCACTTATTGATGTCTGTTCGTCACTACTTCAGAGCAGCTTTCAAACAATCCTTACAGCTTTAGCAGCTACAAAATCATTTTCCAGATGTCAATACAACATGAAAGATTTCAGTGCGACATGAAACACACAGATGTATGATAAGCAATGTCAAGGGACAAGCAATTGTTTAAAAAAGTCCTATTATTTTAATCTATTATTGTTGGAAAAATGGTCCTCCACTACTATTAATTCATTTCCTTCTCTGACAAAAAAATAATTTTCTCCTGCTAACCCATACCATTCCCTTCCTATCCCCTACCTGCAGCTTACAGTAAAGATGTGCAGAGGGTTCCACGAGAGCACTATTCCTGTGATTCTGAACTGATATGAAAGCTAAACAAATTATATATGTGTCAAATTTACTAAGATGCTGCTGTGATAATGAACCACACAACTTTTTCATTTTTTAGCCTCTACAAAGATTTAACACAATGTCCCCCATTTGTCTCCATTCTTATTTACCATGACCTCTGTAATTATTGGTGATGGACATTCATGATCAATGTCTAGGGAATCTCTTTGGGAGAGATCAATTAATAAGATGTTGCTCAAGATTTTTAAAAATATCTATTTTTAAATTTCTTCTTTTCCTACTTCTCCTTTCCTTTTCTGAATATCCACTGTTTCTTTCCTCTCTTGATTTCTATTCCTGTACCACATTTGAGACCAAGTTCACCCACTCTTATACACCCTGCTTCTCAGTCATTCCTCTGTTTCTTCCCCATTTCTTAAATCTCACTGGTTGAGGACAGTCTAGTGGTCCCACCATTCACCAAGGTCCCAGGTATCCCCTTGACCTCGCTGTCCCTGCTATCAGCTCGCACTTCCAGCACAGGCATCTCTTGAGATAAAGGGGCAGGGAAAATGTCTAACTAATGGGGCACACTCTGAAATGTTCCTCTTTAGCAAATTCTGGGCCAATGGCTAGATAAAGATGGCAAATCACAAGTTCATTGTTTGATACAAACATTAGGTTTTCTTCCTCCCTCAACATAAATTCTTTGCTCAACTTCAGAAGTTTTAGGTCAGTTAAAAGGACAAATCAGTCACATGAAATGACAACTGTGGCAAAATTAGAATTGCATTATGCAATTCCTTCCTCTTTTTCTGAAGGAGCTGACTTTTGAAGAAATATAGTCTGCAAGGTACTTGCAGTCATTTATTATTCCATCCAAGAGGCCAAGTTAAGCATAGTACAGTAATGCACTGATGTTACATTTTGATAATAGTGACCCAGATTTTGTGGCTAGAATAATGGTAGCACTGTCAGTGTTCTTCATTACCTGTGAAACTGACAGCAACTTTTGGAATCCCAACATGTGCAGTTAAATGTGGGGATACAGAAGTTGCTGTTAGTCATTGCCTGCCCTCTCCACATGCTAGTGAATTCCTGTAGACAGCAATCTTGAGAAATCAATGGACTGACAGGGGCTTTGGTTTTATTTTGTAATATCACAATTAAAGGCCCCTGAAACAGTTATGCCTTGTTAATGAGTTGTAACTGTTTTTTCGTAACAGCATAATAAGTTATAACTACTGTTTAACAACCTCTCTGGTGTTGGAAAGTTAATTTTATGTATGTATATTTTTTTATTAGTCACATTAACACTGCAATGAAGTTACTGTGAAAATAACCTATTCGCCACACTCCAGCACTTGTTTGGATTCACTGAGTGAGAATTTAGCATGGCCAATGTACCAAACCAGCATGTCTTTCAGACTGTGGGAGGAAACCAGAGCACCTGGAGGAAACACGCGCAGACACGGGGAGAATGTGCAGACTTTGCACAGACAGTGATCGAAGCTGGGAATTGAACCTGTCCTCAACCAGTGAGGCAGCAGTGCTAACCGCTGTGCCACCATAGCATCTTCCATCATGATAAAAATTCCATTGTTTTTATTGCAATAAAATTATTTTTTGAAGTTTGTGATATTTAAAGTTTATGATAATTCAGCTTCCAGCATGTATGTCCAAATCATTATTTCACTTTTGTAAAAGTTATAAAAATTGAAGGATAATGAGTGCACTTTACTTCCTGGTTTTGATTTGATTTATTATTGTCACATGTATTCGTATACAGTGAAAAGTATTGTTCCTTGCGCGCTATACAGACAAAGCACACCGTAATAGGGAAGGAAAGGAGAGAGTGCAGAATGTAGTGTTACAGTCATAGCTAGGGTGTAGAGATAGATCAATTTAATATGAGGTAGGTCCATTCAAAAGTCTGATGGCAACAGGGATGAAGCTGTTCTTGAGTCGGTTGGTACTTGTCCTCAGACTTTTGTATCTTTTTCCCGATGGAAGAAGGTCGAAGAGAGTACGTCTGGGGTGCGTGGGTTCCTTGATTATGCTGGCTGCTTTGCCGAGGCAGAGGGAAGTGTAGACAGAGTCAATGGATGGGAGGCTGGTTTGAGTGATGGACTGGGCTTCATTCACGACTCTTTGTAGTTTATTGCGGCCTTGGACAGAGCAGGAGCCATACCAAGCTGTGATACAACCGGAAAGAATGCTTTCTTTGGTGCATCTGTAGAAGTTGGTGAGAGTTGTAGTGGACATGCCAAATTTCCTTAGTCTCCTGAGAAATTAGAGGTATTGGTGGGCTTTCGTAACTATAGCATCCGCATGGAGGGACCAGGACAGGTTGTTGGTGATCTGGATACCTAAAAACCTGAAGCTCTCGACCGTTTCTACTTATCTCCATTGATGTAAACAGGAGCATGCCCTCCACTACGCTTCCTGAAGCCGGTGACTATCTCCTTCATTTTGTTGACATTGAGGGAGAGATTATTGTCATTGTACCAGTTCACCAGATTCTCCATCTCTTTCCTTTACTGTATCTTGTCATTGTTTGAGTCCGACCCAAATCAGCAAACTTGAAAATCGAGTAGGAAGAGAATTTGGCCATACAATCAGGATGTATAAGGAGTACAGTAAGGGGCTGAGGACACAGCCTTGCGGAGCACCGTTGTTGAGGATGATTGTGGAGGAGGTGTTGTTGCCTATCCTTACTGACTGCGGTCTGTGGGTTAGGAAGTCTAGGATCCAGCTGCAACGGGAGGAGCCGAGCCCCAGGCCATGAAGTTTGAAGATGCACATACATCCTTAGAGACAGGATGTATGTGCATTTAGAACGGAACAATCTCATTAGTGACAGACAGCAACGGAACAATCTCATTAGTGACAGACAGCATGGTTTTGTAAGAGGGAGGTCGTGCCTTACAAATTTGGTGGAGTTTTTTGAGGAAGTGACAAAAACGATTGATGAAGGAAGGGCCGTGGATGTCGTCTATATGGATTTCAGTAAGGCATTTGACAAAGTCCCACATGGCAGGTTGGTTAAGAAGGTTAAGGCTCATGGGATACAAGGAGAAGTGGCTCGATGGGTGGAGAACTGGCTTGGCCATAGGAGACAGAGGGTAGTGGTCGAAGGGTCTTTTTCCGGCTGGAGGTCTGTGACCAGTGGTGTTCCGCAGGGCTCTGTACTAGGACCTCTGCTATTTGTGATATATATAAATGATTTGGAAGAAGGTGTAACTGGTGTAATCAGCAAGTTTGCGGATGACACGAAGATGGCTGGAATTGCGGATAGCGAAGAGCATTGTCGGGCAATACAGCAGGATATAGATAGGCTGGAAAATTGGGCGGAGAGGTGGCAGATGGAATTTAATCCGGATAAATGCGAAGTGATGCATTTTGGAAGAAATAATGTAGGGAGGAGTTATACAATAAATGGCAGAGTCATCAGGAGTATAGAAACACAGAGGGACCTAGGTGTGCAAGTCCACAAATCCTTGAAGGTGGCAACACAGGTGGAGAAGGTGGTGAAGAAGGCATATGGTATGCTTGCCTTTATAGGACGTGGTATAGAGTATAAAAGCTGGAGTCTGATGATGCAGCTGTATAGAACGCTGGTTAGGCCACATTTGGAGTACTGCGTCCAGTTCTGGTCGCCGCACTACCAGAAGGACGTGGAGGCATTGGAGAGAGTGCAGAGAAGGTTTACCAGGATGTTGCCTGGTATGGAGGGTCTTAGCTATGAGGAGAGATTGGGTAGACTGGGGTTGTTCTCCTTGGAAAGACGGAGAATGAGGGGAGATCTAATAGAGGTATACAAGATTATGAAGGGTATAGATAGGGTGAACAGTGGGAAGCTTTTTCCCAGGTTGGAGGTGACGATCACGAGGGGTCACGGGCTCAAGCTGAGAGGGGCGAAGTATAACTCAGACATCAGAGGGACGTTTTTTACACAGAGGGTGGTGGGGGCCTGGAATGCGCTGCCAAGTAGGGTGGTGGAGGCAGGCACGCTGACATCGTTTAAGACTTACCTGGATAGTCACATGAGCAGCCTGGGAATGGAGGGTTACAAACGATTGGTCTAGTTGGACCAAGGAGCGGCACAGGCTTGGAGGGCCGAAGGGCCTGTTTCCTGTGCTGTACTGTTCTTTGTTCTTTGAGTCTCGTAAGAATAATGGTGTTAAGGGCTGAGCTCTAGTCTATGAATAGGCATCTGACAAAGGTGTCTTTGTTACCCTGGTGTTCCAGGGTTGAGCGTAGGGCCAGGGAGATGGAACTGATTTAACCTTTCGAAGCACTTCATAATGATGGATGTCAGAACCACCGGATGATAGTCATTAAGGCACACTGCCCAGCTTTTCTTTGGTATGCGGATAATGGTCGTCTTCATGAAGCAGGTAAAGACCTCAGATTGGTGTAAAGAGAGGGTGAAGATGTCTGTGAATACCCCCGCCAGCTGGTCCGCGCAGGACCCGAGTGCTCATCCGGGTACCCCATCTGGGCCAGTTGCTTTCCGTGGGTTGACTTTTGAGAAGGCTGCTCTCACGTCGGCAATGGTGACCTCGGATACAGGTTCAGATACAGGTCTGCTGCATGGGATTGGCTGCTTACTCTGATTGATCACTGTTGTTGGGCACCTGAAGTTCCCTTGACTTGGCATTGGATTCAAATTAACACTGGAAAGGTCAAATGCATGCCACAGAGATGTGGATTCTTGTGGGAAGCTTGCTTCATGGCGAACAACACACTTAATTGCTTCACCGCTGACCACAAAATTCAGACCAGCAAAGATGTTCTCCAACACGTCCTTTTACAGTTAAGCATTCATTTTACTAAGGATTCAATTACAGACAGAATGGGCTTCTTAAGAGACTAGTTACAGAGCAACATTAACAAGTTTTCACTTCCTATTGTCTGGAGTAGGGCCACTCTGTAGTTGAAGTTAAGAAGGGTGTTTTGCTCTACACCTGAGTGTACAGTGCCTGATCTGTGAATGGTTAACAGTGACACTGGATGCCCTTAACAGAAAGTACTTTATTCTCCAACACTAATAATACCCACTTTCCCAATAACACAATTCACAAAAAAAAGGCAAAAATAGAGTTGACGCAAAGTTTGTTGTAGTATTGATATTCTGCCACAAGATGTCACTAATATAATTAGTAAATAATGTATTATATGTAGAAAGCTTGCTAAAGACATCTAGAGACAGTTCATCATTACTGCATCAATTTTTAATCTCTTTGGCTTCTTAAATTCAATACTGGGTTCCCGAAAAGAAAGGGAGTCTGAATTCTCTTCCTGGTTCTAAAATGCTTATTCTAATAATACTTGTATAGCTCAAGTATCCACTCTTTAGTATAGATTTTAACCCTTTCACCCACAAGTAAGAGTTATGGATGAACATAAGAAGAGCCACTTCGCCCTTCAAGACTGTTCGGTCATTTAATGAGATCAGAGTTGCAATGCAAACTAACTCCATCAGTGTGCCATTGCCTTCTATCTCTCAATAAATTTGGTTGACAAAAATCTATCGATCTCAGGTTTAAAATTAGCAATTAATATAACATTCATGGCAATTGTTGAGTAGAGTTCCAAACTTTTACAAGCCTTTGTTTACAAAAGTGTTTTCTAATTTCCCCCCAAAAAGGGTCTGATTTTAGATAAGTTTTAGATTATAACCCCTACTCCTCAACTCCTCAGCCAGCAGTAATAGTAACTCTCTATTTACCCCATCTTATCACTAAATATCTTGAAAACTTTGATCAGATTACTCCTCAACCACCTTTATTCACGCCATCACTAACATTGCCTATTTGCATATCCATACTTAACTTTATCCTGGTCTTAGCTCATTTGCCGCTCAAACTCCCATTCCTTGGTTGAATTTAGACGTGACTATTCCGATGCACTCTTGATCTTCCACATTTTATCCTCTGTAACTTTGAGCTCAATGCAAAACTCTGCTGTCCCCGTCTTTACTCGCACCAAGTCCCAGTCAGCTCGTGCTTGCTGACCTACTCCCAGTCAAGCAATGTCTTTGCTTTTAAAAATCTCGCTCTTGTTTTCGTATACCTTCATGGTCTCACCTCGCCTATCTCCAAAGTCTTTACCAGCTCAACAACCTTCCGAGATTTCTGCACTCCTCTACTTCTGGCCTCTTAAACATCCCTGATTTTAATTTCTCCACCATTAGTAGCTGCACCTTCAGTTGCCTCACCCTGAGCTCTGGAATATTCTCCATACACCTCCCCACCTCTCTTTAACTTTCTTTCCCTTTGTATGACACTCCTTTAAATCCTCCTCTTTGATCAAGGTTTTGGTTATGCGATCTAATATTGCTTTATGTAGCACAGTGGCCAGAATTTTCCAGCTGTTCGTGCTGGCGGAATCCTCCAGTTCTGCCAATGACGACCCCCACCATGGGTTTTCTGGTGGCAAGGGGTGCATTGAACAAAAAACCCTGGTAACAACAGCAGGATAAGAAGATCACACTATCAGCCAATGGTGGGCCACCTCCACCGCCATAAGACACACGGTGGGTTGCGTGGAAACTCCCGACCAGTGTCTTATTTTTAATAATGCTCCTGTGAAGCATCTTGTGACATTTTATTATGGTAAAAGCACTAATTGAAATGAGACTGTTGTTGTTAACCATCTAAATTCCAGGGAATACAATCTTAGCTTGTGTAATCCCACCTCGCAATTTAATCCATGGAGTTCAAGTACCATTCTGGCAAATCTACATTCCACTCAAGGCCAATACATCCTTCCTATTCACTTGCAGTGTCCAGAATTGTTCCCAGTATCCCAAGTGTAATGTAATTAGGACTTTGCATGGTTGAAGTATGATCCTACTCCTTGCATTCTAATCGTGTGGATATAAAGTTCAGCATTCCATTATCCTTTTTGATTATTTTATGTACTTTTCCATGACATGCTAATGATTTATGCACTGGGAATCCTAAGGACTGTATTTTTCAGCCACGCTCACCCCAGAACTGGAAAATCCCGCCCAAAGTCAACGGACCTTTGCATGATCTGCCCCCAGCCCACTATGATTCCCGTGGCGGGCGGGATGGAAAAATTCCCCCTCACCCCAAGTCTCTTCAGACCATCACAGTTTCTAGCTGTTCACCATTTAAAAAGCAGCTAATTCTGTTCTTTTTAGGTCGAAAGTGGATGGCCTGACATTTGCCAATGTTGAAAGCAATTTGTCAGTTTTGGTCATTCACTTAAGCTATCAAAATTGGTTTGTAATGTTATGCTTCTATCTCCAGTGCTTACAGTGTCAACTATCTGTGTATCATCAGCTGATTTAGCTATTTAACTTTCCATTCCATTATCTAGGTTGTCAATAAATATGGTGAAACTTGGAGCACAAGTACAGATCCTGTATTTGTACAACACCACTAGTCACATCCTGCCAATGTAAGTACCTGCCCATTATCCTCTTTCTCGGGCTCCTGATGCTCAGCTAATTTCCTGATCAACAGATCAAAATTTGTCTTCAGTACCATGAATTTTAAATTTAGCCCTCTGAGGAACTTTATCAAATGCTTTCAGAAAATCCAACATTCCTCTGTCTGCTACTTCCGACACCACATCAAAATGACTTCTTTATATTCAGTTTCTGTCCTTAAATCTGACAATCTGTAATTTGCTATCAACATAAACGATCAGTATGCACAGAGAAAATGTATCCTTTATTCCTTTTAAGCACAATCCTATTCTTACTCGAATATTCAATGTGATGGCTGGCAATTTAAAACTGCACAGTGGTTAGCACTGCTGCCTCACAGAGCCTGGGACCTGAGTTTGATTCCCGGCTTGGGTCACTGGCTGTGAGGAGTTTGCACGTTCTCCCTGTGCTTGCGTGGGTTTCCTCTGGATAGATTAGGTAGATTGGCAATGATAGATTGTCCATCAGTGTCAGGGGGTTTAGCAGGATAACTATATGGGATTAAGGGATAGGGCCTGGGTGGGATTGTTGTCGGTGCAGGCTCGATGGGCCGAATGGCCTCCTTCTGCACTGTCGGGATTCTATCTTCCATCATTCTATCTAGGACCTGGAAACTCATGATCAGCACTGAGGGAAATTGATCAACTGCTCACAAAGTGAATATATATAACTATCACTTCATCAATCGCTATGCCACCAACCCCACCTCTGTGATAGATGGAAACCAGGCAGGTGAGCAATTTAAATAGAGGAGGATATTCAATGTAATTTTATTTAGCAGGAAACATATTCAGTCTTTTCTCATCCCAAGTTGAGTGACTGATATTTCAATTGGCAACACAACCACCATCTTCTCTGTCTCTTCAAGTGTCGTCAGCCTGCTGGATTGACATTTAATCCTGGATGAGCTGTAATTTTGTCGAGTTAAACATTGGAAAATTGAACTCATTAGAGGTCATTTCAACATCCAAGAATGGATGGGTTGGGACCAGGCAAGAGGTAACAAAATCAGAAAAGAAATAAGCACAACCACAACTTCACTCCAACCCACCCTCTTCATGACTTAACTGGCTACATCTGAGTAATCTGCTTATTGGAGTAGGTGTGTTCATTAGCACAGATGGGGGTTAGCAATTAGCAAAACATTTAATATCGTGATTACATGGAAATGAGGCGCAGTTCTAATAAATTTAACGTGCATTTTTATTTAACCCCCCTCCAGAGAGCACTTTCCAGAGCTCAGGAGACTCGCCAGTGCAGGTGGTAGAGAATTTCAGGAGCAGTCCATAGGGACCTTTGAATTTCAAATTAGCCAACCTCAATATACAGTCTTTACAGCTGATTTGTCACTTCCCTCTAGCAAATCCTTGTCAGTATTGAGATTTTCAACTTTCAGGTAAATTTATTTGCTACAGCATTACTTTTTTTCTTTTTAATGCTTAAGTAATGTGATAATCTACAGTCAGAACAGATCTCATCCAGTGGTTCTATCAACTGTAGCAAAATAGCTTCACATGTTCAATTGTGCCTTTAAACAGCTATTGAAACAAACATTTCCGTTAATTTATTCATCTTACCTTTTAAGTTCACTGCTGGTCACTTTACCCATTTCATAAGGCCAGCTACTTTCATCTTGCTTCTGAATTTGAACCACCATCAGACCCTCACACAACACCATATCATCAGGTGCAAAAATCAAAGGGATGTCCAATTTTTCTTTTGGGGGAAGTAATATCCCTATTCAATTGAATAACACATATAGTATTAATATACAGTGATGGAAAATCTTAGAAACCAGAGATATGCAATTCACCTATAGTAATTTCAAAAATTTGACAAATCTAATTTTACATATTAGATATGTAAATGATTTGGATGAACAAGGTGCCAACTGCTAAAGAAAGATGATACCTTATGTAGACATATCAGTTGATATTCAATTTATGCAAGTCATAATGATAGATGTGAGATGATTAGGGGACACTGTTAAATTTAGGAAGCTATGCAAGGGAAACATTGCAAATCCCCTGATACAAAGTGGGGAGAGGAGTTGCAATAAAGACATGAAATTTTAAATCTGCCCGACAAAATATTCAATATCCTGTTTATGTGTCTATGCGCTATGTGGCAAATAAAAGAGTAAAAGAGCAGCTTGAAATAAGCAGCTACAGTAAGTTAAAGAACTATTCCAATTAGTTGCCCTTCACTTCCAGAACCATAACTGTCCTTTGGAAAACACAAGATGAAAGATTCTAAAGGATGAATGGGTCAAAGTCAAGTATTTATATATTCTGCTTTCCATTGCACAAAATCCGCCTCAATTTCTTCTGATTTGCTCGTTTGGACTTTTGATTGCCCCTTGTCCTTAACAATTGACCCACTATATTGCTGAGGCTAAACAAAACAGAAAAGTGTTTGTTCTACCCTGTAAATTAAACAATAGCATTCCAGCAGATCCATTTGACATACTTAAGAGAAAGTTAATTTAATAGAACCTACATCCCACCAGACCGAGCTCATTAAAATTCTCTCTTAACTGCAATGAAAACTTATTGAGTGGTGATGGATATTACATCTGATCCAAACATATTTCTTATTGTAACTGATCACAAGCCAGAAGAATATTTCACCAGTTCTGTTATTTTTGTTAATAAATACCTTCATTGTTAGCTTCCTCCGTTTTATTAAAGTTTCAGTCTTTCTCTAGAGGGCAAATACAGTTGACTAGAAATTCAGAAGCTCCTGGTTTTGAAGAAATCATGGGAATTGCAAGGTCTGGAAGGGGGTTCGTGATTCTCATTGGTGCAGCTGAGCACCTTGGAAGACATTGCGGGTCTCAGTTGGGGTCTGGTGCATCTTGAGGGATTTTGGGTCTTGTGGTGGTAGTCATAGTCTTCGGTGGGGGCTACTTTGGTGGCTTAGGGAAGAGCAATCAATAGCCTTTGGAAGGCTGGGGAGGGTGAGCAACCTGGAAGTCAAGTCCCCTGCGAAGGGATGCTGCAGGTTGGGGAGTGTAGAGGTTTGCATATGTGGATTCCTGGTTTAGAGTCAGGGACTTTGGGAGGAAGGGAATTTGAGGGTTGTGCAACAATCAAGACGATGGTTTACAGGTAAGTAAGATACATTTTTCTGCATGCAATTTGTAAGGTTGGTTTCCCCACATGCAGCTTGCGATGGTGCTGACTACTTTGGAGAAAACTGATATTGAACCAGGACTGCAAGCATGCATTAAGACCCTTGTTAGAGATTGACCCTCGTTGGGCCTGGATAAAGGGCATCTCTTATTTGTATACGCACAATTTTTAATCACAAAACGTGAACAACATGTTAAGGAAGCTGTTGCACACTGCTACTATACAGTGATAACACAAGTGATATTTTCTACTAAATAGGGTAATGGGATGCTACTGTTAGTCCATAAGCTGTTCGGTCTATCACATGATTGAGCAATGATGTGTGAGAATTTCAGTGTCGATGTGATGCCAGGTACATAGGCCTACAATTAAGAACATAAACATAAGAACATAAGAACTAGGCGCAGGAGTAGGCCATCTGGCCCCTCGAGCCTGCTCCACCATTCAATAAGATCATGGCTGATCTTTTTGTGGATGCAGCTCCACTTACCTGCCTGCTCACCATAACCCTTAATTCCTTTACTATTCAAAAATTTATGTATCCTTGCCTTAAAAACATTCAATGAGGTAGCCTCAACTGTTTCACTGGGCAAAGAATTCCACAGATTCACAACCCTTTGTGTGAAAAGGTTCCTCCTCAACTCAGTCCTAAATCTGCTTCCCCTTATTTTGAGGCTATGCCCCCTAGTTCTAGTTTCATCCGCCAGTGGAAACAACTTCCCGGCTTCTATTTTATCTATTCCCTTCATAATCTTATATGTTTCTATAAGATCTCCTCTCATTCTTCTGAATTCCAATGAGCATAGCCCCAGTCTACTCAGTCTCTCCTCATAAGCCAACCCTCTCAACTCCGGAATCAACCTAGTGAATCTCCTCTGCATCCCCTCCAGTGCCAGTATATCCTTTCTTAAGTAAGGAGACCAAAACTGTACACAGTATTCCAGGTGTGGCCTCACCAACACCTTATACAGCTGCAACATAATCTCGCTGTTTTTAAACTCCAAACAAAATGTTCCTCCAGCTGTTTGTAATAGGCAAAGTACAGACAATACTTGCGCTTGCAAAACCTACAATAAAATGTCTACTGTTAGATATAATTCTGTGATTGCTGAGTGCCTGCTAAACAATCCTGAGTGTGCTAATAACTACACTAACAGCCAATTGAAGACGATCAGTTGACCTTGTAAATTGTCATTTATGCTGGCTATATGTGTAGACAGCTATTCTCTGCAAACAGAAGAAACATGTTGAAGCTGTGCACTGTTTTCGAATTACCCAGCAGCTTGGGGAGCCTATAGTTTCCCTAAAGCTTTTTCCATGAAAGATGGCGTTAATCAGAGACCTCTTGCAAACCAATCAGCACCGTTTTTTTCTCCTGTGGTGCAAACTGTGTGCTTGCTTGAAATTAGGCATTCATACATTTGTCCTGATAAGTGCATCCTGTTGATGTAATAAAATGTCCCAGTGATTTTTACAAACTGTAATCAGACAAAAACATGGAATCAAAGAGTGAGGGGTATTAGGGCAGATGGCCAAAAGCTTGGTCAAAATTGTAGAACCAAGATTTAGCTCTGATTTATCCTTAGTGAAGCAGAACAGATTTTCAAACATGGTAAGTCAGTAAGTAAACTATGAATTCCATCAAGTTACCTTACTTTACATATATCAATCTGTTCCAGAAAGCCAGTTTTAAATCTGATGTATAAATATATGGCTCGAAAGTCTAATACTCTATCTACCGACCTGGGCATTCTGAGGCTTACATGGGGCCCATGTGCCTATTGTGCTATTGGTGTTCATTGGCCTTGTGCTAATTAGGTAACTTAGCCTGGAAAAACAAGTCTCAGAAGGTAAATTTTGTTGGATGATATCAGTTTCTTTAAACAATTATAGTGTGCCAGTACTTGAAGGGGTGCGTGTGCAACAGCACAGTCATTTTTTCTGTAGTTCTATACCTATTTGTCACCTGTACTGACTTTCAAGCTGTGTCGAATGAGGTTTTGAACACAAATGTAATGCATTTATATCATCTTTGAGTAAGCTGGCTGGTCTGTGGAGGAAAATAAGAGCCAAGTATATCGAGAGAACAAGTTAGAGAGATGCAATGTATTCGGGCAGATTTAACTAATTTTCCCAAGGGAGACCTTCAGTATGTGTTACTTTTAATTATATATTTACATCTGATAGGCAATTTCCAGAATAGAGTAAAGCTGAGAAGGAATTAGAGAAGAGAGCTGCGAGGCTGCGATCAGTGGTTGTTGTCAAATAAAATCATTGAAATATTTTGATACGAAGTGGCTTAATAGAAAACACAGTGCAAAACTATGGGCAGTTCCATAACAGATGAAAGATAAGGAAGGGGATGGCAGCTCTTCAGATTTTCTACATTGTTTGCCAGAGCATGGACTTCCAGTTTCATAAAACACATGAAAAAAAGACAAGATGAGCTCCCTAAGATTCAGCTGGCATCAAATCCTTCAGTGTGACCATGAAGGAAAATTTCAAGAAATGAGATGATTTGTGGATATAAATGTAAATCCTTTTTAAAAAACCCATTCCAGCAATGTTCACAGCTGTTGCCATAGCATATCGACTAAATTGCAGCAAGCTATGGTTATATTTGAAAGATTATGCTGGTCGACTTTTCCAGAGAAAGGAAGAGAGAATAAGGAAAAGAGTCAAACTGTCAGAGAAATACAATGGAGACAATAGAAAGTACATGAGCAATGCATAGAGAATAACAAAGCGAAGGAAGACAGAAATGATTAGAGGGGGCAGGAAGACAGAAAGATTGTCACACTCACCCCCAGCCCCATTCTCTCCCCATCATTTACCTTTGTCCCCAGCATTCCTCTCCCCCAACTGCAAACCTACCTGAGGGTCCATGCCACCATCGTAGGCAAATTATTTCTGGCAGACTTGGCCAATGGAATGAATTTCTTCCTGTCTTGATTCTATTTTCTCTCCCCATTCCCATTTACATCCGTAACTCTCCCAATGCCCTCCACTCTTTTAAATGGCTCTAGCTGCCTCACCCTAATAAGAACATAAGAACTAGGAGCAGGAATAGGCCATCTGGCCCCTCGAGCCTGCTCCGCCATTCAATAAGATCATGGCTGAACTTTGATTCCTGCACAAGGACACCCAGGTCCCTCTGCACAGCAGCATGCTGCAATTTTTTACCATTTAAATAATAGTCCATTTTGCTGTTATTCCTACCAAAATGGATGACCTCACATTTACCAACATTGTACTCCATCTGCCAGATCCTTGCCCGCTCACTTAGATTATCTGTATCCCTTTGCAGGCTTTCAGCATCCTCTGCACACTTTGCTCTTCCACCCATCTTAGTGTCATCTGCGAATTTTGACACACTACACTTGGCCCCCAACTCCAAATCATCTATGTAAATCGTAAACAATTGCGGTCCCAACACTGATCCCTGAGGCACACCACTAGTCACTGATCGCCAACCAGAAAAACACCCATTTACCCCCACTCTTTGCTTCCTGTTAGTTAACCAATCCTCTATCCATGCTAATACATTACCTGTAACACTGTGCACCTTTATCTTATGCAGCAGCCTTTGGTGCGGCACCTTGTCAAGATACACCACATCCACAGGTTCCCCATTGTCCACTGCACATGTAATGTTCTCAAAGAATTCCACCATTCTTACCAATGGGACAATTTATATCCAGATGTCTCGCTATTTCTTCCTTGATGATAGATTCAAATATTTTCCCTACTACAGAAGTTAAGCTAACCGGCCTATAGTTACCTGCCTTTTGTCTACCTCCTTTTTAAAACAGTGGCATCACATTTGCTGTTTTCCAATCTGCGGGAACCACTCCGCAGATGGTCTCCTTTGCACCATGGAATCCAATCACTCTATAGTTCCATCCTACACAAGGAAGATCTAAAGGCTCTCTGTTTCTTTCTTGACTTCATGTCGAATCAGGTCCTATCCACCACCACCAGTTGTTCTCATATTGAGCAACTTTCCCCTCTGACCCCACTCGCTTTCTCCAAAGGAAAGGTGTTGCTATGGGGATCCACACAGGTCCGGGCTATATCAAATGCAAAATAATGCGGATGCTGGAATTCGGAAATAAAAACAGAAAATGCTGGAACATTCAGCAGATCTGGCAGCATCTGTCCTAACTTTGCCTTTTTTTGGGATATATGGAACATTTCTTTGTTCCAATCCCACTCAGATCCTCTCCCTCTCCTCTTTTCCCAATGCATTAAGGATTGCAAGGCAGCTGTTTCCTGCTCTCATCCCAAACTGAAAGATTTTACCAACTTTGCTTCTAATTTCAATCTTTCCCTCATAGAAATGCAGAAAATAGGAACATTTGGCCTTTCGAGCCTCCTTCACCATTCATTATGATCATGGCTGATCATCCAACTCAATAGCCTGATCCTGCCTTCCCCCCATATCCTATGATCCTCTTCACTCCGAGAACTGTATCTAACTCCTCCTTGAAAACATACAATGTTTAGGCCTCAACTGCTTTCTGTGGTACTGAATTCCACAGGCTTACCACTCTCTGGGTGAAGAAATTTCTCCTCATTCCAATCATAGAATCTCACAGTTCAGAAGGAGGCCATTCGGCCCATCGAGTCTGCACCGACCACAATCTCACCCATGTTCTATTCCCATGACCCCATGCATTTACCCTAGCTAGTCCCCCTGACACTAAGGGGCAATTTAGCATGGCCAATCCACCTAACCTGCACATCTTTGGACTGTGGACGGAAACCAGAGCACCCGGAGGAAACCCACACGGACACGGGGAAAATGTCTTAATGTTTCACCCCGTATCCTTAGACTATGACCCCTGGGTCTGGACACCCTCACCATTGAGAACGTCCCTTCTGCATCTAACCTGTCTGGACCTGTTAAAATTTTATAGGTTTCTATGAGATCCCCCCAATCTTCTAAACTCCAGCGAATATAATCCTAACTGATTCAGTCTCTCATATGTCAGTCCCAGGGATCAGTCTGGTAAACCATCTCTGCACTCCCTCTAGAGCAAAAACATCCTTCCTCAGATAAGGAGACCAAAACTGCATGCAATATTCCAGTGTGGCCTCACCAAGGCCCTGTATAATTGCAGCAAGACATCCCTGCTCCTGGAGCCGCATCCTCTCGTTATGAATGCCAACATACCACATGCATTCTTTACCGCCTGCTGCACTTGCATGCTTACTGGAAGACTGAAAATGGCAATTGATCATTCTGTCTGGGGGTTGGGCATGGAGGACTTCACCCAGCATAGTCTATCTTCTGTCCTTAAACAATGCTTTTAAAGGGAGGGAAAATTATATTATAGTTTAAGATGAATAAAAGTAACCATGACACAAGGTATCAGAGGAATCCAGATCCATCCAAGGTGAAAAGGCTTTGACTGCCAGCAACAACATCAGCGATAGTTGCAAACTCTCCTATATAGACTGGGAGTCTCCAGAAATTGAGGATTGACCTCCTGGACATTGATCTCAGCAATTCAGGAGAGTTAACATTGGAAGAATGTGGCCTGAAGACACTATCAGCACCGACCCCCGAACAGAGTAACAGATTGCAATTCTCATACTTCTGACTCCATCGCCATCCTGAAGTCATCTACTTATTTATTTCTCAAGCCTGCACTTTAACCTTTGCCAGAACATTGTTAATCCTGATTTGATTTATTATCACATGTATTGGTATACAGTGAAAAGTATTGTTTCTTGCACACTATATAGACAAAGCATTCCGTTCATACAGTACAGAGAATGTTAAGCAGACTGAATAGCATGGGTTGTAAGTCAAATGGGTGTGGTAAGGAAATTTGAGTGAAGAAGTTCAGTAGTCAGAAGTTAACGAACAAGTAACTATGTTCTTTGAATATCTTTAAAGTAACTGTGCTTAAGATAGAGGCTAGTTATTAGTATTCACGTTCTTTTGCTCTGTATGGCAAACTTATTTGGTTTTAACAATGACCCTGGTGGCTTAATTTTTTATCAGTAAATATCTGGGTTTTCGGATTTCAAGATAAAATGAGAACGATGCTCGGCTCTGCCGATCTCATATCACAACTAAATGACAATCTTCTCCTGCTAAAGGAGTTTCAGAACATGACTTTAAAGATTCAGTTCTGCAACTGACAGGTTTGGATTAAATTAACATCAAACTAAACTAAATATCTGAACCAAACTAGTTTTCTCATCCTGAAAGATGACATGCAGTACAAAAATTAATCAAACCCTGTCTTTCAAATACTCGCATTGTATCTCGACTTCCAAGTAGTTCATTACTGCATGACTGTCAAGAATGGTTTCAAGTTTGCTTTTGATTTCTGATTCCTCTTCTGTTCCATATACAAGCATTTTTCAACTGATTTTTTGAAATTTTCTTTCCTCATTTCTTTTTGAGGAAGAAACCCAGAAACCTGAGAAATAATTTGGTGTGACATTAGCATACTGACATTCAGTGCATTTGTACTAAATCACTTTTTCCACTATTTCAGCAGTGGAATTAATCAGTTACGTTAGTGGTCAAAAATGTATTCATGTCCATTTGTCAGTACCAAATAGTATAATTTATATAGTGCAGTATAATTTCAAGGTTAAAGGATGGTAATATCCATTTCTTCCATCACTAACTGATTGCTTCCTTTTAGTGACCTGTATATGGGCTGGAACTTAACAGGCACAGGCCCATCTATCCATTTGAAGCTCATGTTACACCAGTAGGATGTTTTTTTCTCTCTGTCAAACAAATGCTAGTGTTCTCCTTGAAGCCAGGTCCACAAGAATTCAGGCAAAACTACTACAAAATCATATTTCCTGGACAAGCCGCTGTGTCTGGATGGCGGAAAATAATTTCCTTCACCAGGATCAGTTCTCTCAACTCTCTAATGGCCAAAGTTCCAGGGAGGACAAAGAAAATGCTTCAGAGACACTTTGAAGTTCTCCTCTCAGTGTGGCAGCATTGACCTTAATGGCTGGGAGGAGTTTGCTACCAATTGTTCAGAATGGCAACAGCTTGTTAAGCTGCACGGCACGGTAGCACAGTGGTTAGGGGCGGCACGGTAGCACAGTGGTTAGCACTGCTGCTTCACAGCTCCAGGGTCCCGGGTTCGATTCCCAGCTCGGGTCACTGTCTGTGTGGAGTTTGCACATTCTCCTCGTGTCCGCGTGGGTTTCCTCCGGGTGCTCCGGTTTCCTCCCACAGTCCAAAGATGTGCGGGTTAGGTTGATTGGCCAGGTTAAAAATTGTCCCTTAGAGTCCTGGGATACGTAGGTTAGCGGGATTAGCGGGTAAAATGTGTGGGGGTAGGGCCTGGGTGGGATTGTGGTCGGTGCAGACTCGATGGGCCGAATGGCCTCCTTCTGCACTGTAGGGTTTCTATGTTTCTATGCATCACACTTCAAGTCCCAATGCCTTAGCGCTGAGGCAGAACAATGGCAGAAAATGAAGCAACTCCGCTTTTCGGCCTTTTGGCTAAGATCACGTGTAGTATTGGCGTTCTGCTCTTGATAGAAATCAATGAGGTTACACTGATGCTTCATTTGAAGCAATTTTTAAAAATGGCATCTCGGCCTTTTGGCTAAGATGCAATGAGATCAAGCACTGGAGGGGGTGCAATGCCTGCTCCATTCAGCTTGGATCATGTAGATCAAGTCTTGTCAGCTTGGACCTGGAATATCTCACTTTCCTGAGGCTTTGAATTGGACTTTGATTGGATTGAATTGGATATAAAAAGAAACTCCTGCAGGACAGATGCTGATCTGTCCTGCCTCATGTGCCCAAAGATCTGCAAGTTAGGAATCGGCCTGGTTTGTCACATTAAGACCCATGGCAGAAACTGACCACCCTGAATAGACATATTTCTTGAATTGAGGGACAACCAACATCGATGGCAACACTGGGCTACACTGTATATCAAGCTGAGCTATCCACCTGACATAAACTTCAGTTTGTGCAGAAGCTTTGCTACTCATATCGCGCTTGCAGTAAATTCCACTCACCTATTCTTTCTTTTCTCATCAATTTCCACTGCTTCTCCATTCCCTATTCATCAAATGCAAGATTGTCAGCTTTGTTTCTCCACAGCTTCCCCTTTCCCAACATTGTGACCTATTCCAGCCTGTTAGTAACAGCTTTCTGGACCCTTAACTCTGGAACTTCTCTCCTTTCAGAAGTCTCCTCAAAATCTCTCTCTTTGACCATTTCTTTTGTCATTCCATTAACTCAACTACTTTTGCTTGCTGGCATTTTCTCCCTTTACTTAGTACCTTAGGATATCTACCAATTTAAAGTTATTATATGTGTGCTGTCTTGAACTAATTTGTTGAAGCATGATATGTTTCCACTGTAGCCCTTCACAAGTTTATACAATAATAACTGTCTTAGAACCCCTACAGTGCAGAAGAGGCCACTTGGCCCATCGAGTCTGCATTCACCCTTTGACAAAGTATCTTACCCAGGTCCATCCCCCTGCCCTATCCCAGTAACCCCACATATTTATCCCGCTAATCCACAATTCTTTGGATACTAAGGGGCAATT
The DNA here is from genome assembly GCF_964213995.1 of Mustelus asterias. Classification (NCBI taxonomy): domain Eukaryota; kingdom Metazoa; phylum Chordata; class Chondrichthyes; order Carcharhiniformes; family Triakidae; genus Mustelus; species Mustelus asterias. Next base: position 32,205,567 of record NC_135817.1, on the reverse strand, counting down.
TAGCATGGCCAATCCACCTAATCTGCACATCTTTGGACTGTGGGAGGAAACCAGAGCACCCGAAGGAAACCCACGCAGACATGGGGAGAACATGCAAACTCCACACAGTCAGTGACCCAAGACTGGAAACGAACCCAGGTCCCTGGCGCTGTGAGGCAGCAGTGCTAATCACTGTGCCACCATGCTGCCCCAAATCAATACTATCATTGTTCATGTTCACCTAAAAGTGGTGTTGTGAACAGAGTTTGTGAAAAATGTTGCATATTATAGGGATTCAATATTCTAAAGAGTCTTGTTTCTAATGATCCTCCTGTGGTCCAAGTTGGATAATGTGCTATTTTAAAACATACGTTTTTTTAACATGGCCAGCAGTCGTTGCAGCATCAGAGCCAGAGATTTTCCCCCATTCTGCTACAGGTCCACTCTCTCCACTTTCCAACTAATCATCTGTGTGGATGTGTGCTGTCAGATAAGTGGCAATCAATGACCCCACAATTTCAATTTAATACGTTCAGAAACTTCAGGTACTCTAATACTTGAATAATTTAATTTTTGACAAGTCAAAATAAGTTTTATTATATCCTGACAATTCTGCTAATAACTTGATCCAGCCTTCCTCAGTAAAGCATGCACTCCCAGTTATAATTTGACATCTGCTAGATTAAAAAATTGAAATATGCCTGAAATATTATCAATTCATAAGTAGATATTTTATCATTCCAAAATGATATTAAGTTTAGCTTCTTGAAGACTCTTTAAAGTTCATTTTTAATCGATACTGCTATGAGTGTTGAGGTTTTATAAGATGGTTATGTTTTAAATTCTTTTGATTTAAGATAAAATGGAGTGGAAAGGGACATGTGATCTTCCATAAGTTCTGCCAAGGGATGAGCCTTTGTGACCGGTTGTTATGCCAGCAAGGGGTCAAGGACAAGTCCTACTAAAACTCAAGTGCTAACATTCAAACATGAATGAAGAAAGGAAGAGCTGGCCTTGTGACTAAAACAGAAATGAGGAGGAATTACTTCACTCAAAGGGCCGTGAATCTGTGGAATTCTCTACCCCAGAGTGCAGTGGACACCGGAACACTAAATGAATTTAAAGTGGTGTTGATAAGTTTTTAATTAGTTGAGGAATGAAGGGTCATGGGGAGCGGGCAGGAAGGTAGAGATGAGGCCAAGATGAGATCAATCATGATTGTATTAAATGGCGGAGCAAGTTGAAGGGGCTGAATAGCCTACTCCTGCTCCTAGTTCTTGTGCTCTTGTGTTCAAAGAGACCCTGCAGAGAGAGCAAACAAGTGAGAGAGAGCAAGAGTGAAAAAGTGAGAAAGTGACAGAGCAATACAGCTAAGAAAGTGAGAGCAAGAGCAAGGGAGAGAAAGAGTGTGGGAGAGAGACAGAATGCAGAGAGAGAGAGCGCGCGCAGCAGAGAGAGGGTGCAGGAAAGAGGGAGCGCAGGAGAGCGAAAGGAGCAGGGGAGAGGGAGAGAGCAAGGGAGAGAGAGAGAGCAAGGAAGAACAAGGACGAATGACAGTGAGCATGTTTAAGTCAGCAGTTAGAGGTTAGTGTCTTCTATGCATGCATTGTCTGGGAAGTGGCTGCTCAGGGGCAATTGGTGTTTTTTATGTTCTTTAGGCCAGGAACTGGCGGCACGGTAGCACAGTGGTTAGCACTGCTGCTTCACAGCTCCAGAGACCTGGGTTCGATTCCCGGCTTGGGTCACTGTCTGTGTGGAGTTTGCACATTCTCCTCGTGTCTGCGTGGGTTTCCTCCGGGTGCTCCGGTTTCCTCCCACAGTCCAAAGATGTGCGGGTTAGGTTGATTGGCCATGTTAAAATTGCCCTTAGTGTCTTGAAATGCGTAGGTTAAAGGGATTAGTAAGTAAAATATATGGGAGTAGGCCCTGGGTGGGATTGTGGTCGGTGCAGACTCGATGGGCCAAATGGCCTCTTTCTATGCTGTAGGGTTTCTATGATTTCTATGAATATGTGCACAAAAAAGAAAGAAAAGTGAAATGGCATAAACTGCAGGTCAGGTGACCTGTACTGAAGCGCAATTGCAGGATATAGGGAAGGGGACAGGGGGAAGGTCCCAAATCAAGATGGTCCCAAACAAAAGACTGGGACAGGAAGAGATTCCAGAAGAAAGTCCCAGGTATGGACAAAGGCAGAGTTCAGAGACAGGTTCCAGAAGAGAGTCTCAGGTAAGGGACAAGGCCAGAGGTCAGAGACAGATCCCTTTAATTAAAGTTGAGCGGAAGGAGCAGAAAAATAGGCTCCAAGTTAAAGAGAGTTGCAAGCAGCAGTCTTGAAGTGGGCTTGAAAGGAATCCAGTAGATCTGGAAAGAGCAGCCAAAAGTTGATGACTCCAGACCGTGGGCCATTGGGACGATGACTCCCATATCGGAGCAGAAATGGAAATAGAAAGTGTTCTGCTTAGCACAGCCAAAGATCTGAAGGTGTGCTTCGAAGGTGAAGCTCAAGTGTATTCAGAGATTCAAGGGAAAGGAACCTCAGAAGGTGAGATTGAAATGCTGGAGGTGGACCCTTGTTGAAGCTGTCAAAATGGAAGTGAAGTTTGGAGAGAATTCCAATGCAAATTCTTCAAATGTAGAGATTGGATACCCTCCTGAGAAAAAAGATTTCCGAGACTCGTTGATTGATGATGTGATAAGCATCTGAGTGGGCAGCTGAGAAATCCATTGTATCTGATTTGGCCACATTTGTCATTTACTTTGGAGCGTAATGTGTTTGACCACGGTTTGCCAATTGCTTCATGTGTATCGCATACTTACCCTGAATATTAGATTATAAGATAGATATGGTCAATTCTTTTATCTTTCCCAATTTTTATATGTCTATAAAATTCTAGCTGGGGTGATAGAATAGTGAATGTTTGAGTCATTTTCTGGTGTTTATATTAAGATCTTTCCCTTTGTCTGGTGGAACATAGTTAATTTTTCTTGTTTAATAAATGTTTTATTATTTTTGTTTCGAATTCATCAGCAAACTCCCATGAACTTGTTCAGTAACTTACCTCAGTGGTTTCTAAGCTAAATGTTAGGATCTATCAAGCCAGGTTTCCCTCTGGGATCCGACTTGTCCAATATCAGCTGGGATCTCTTCCATGATCAAAAATCCTTGAACTGATGTGTGATCTGTGAATTCTTAAAGAAACAAGTGCTTGGAGGTGCTGGGCATAGGAACAGGATTTGCAGTTATTACGCTGGTTGGAACTTAAACATTGCTTTGATTGTTGCTAAGAGTTTTCTGGCAGTAGAGTAATTAACAGGAGATTATTTTAAAATCCTTGACAAAACTATGCTAAAAGAGTTAGCAGATAAATGGACTGTAGATATAAAGGCAGGATTTCCTTGGGGTGAAATGATTAAATGTAATTACCCAGAATTTGGAATTTAAAAAAGAAGTGAACCCTGAAATTCATGTCTCACAGCTAGAGTTAGCTAAAATTCAGTTGCAGTTGAAGCAGCTTGAAATAGAAAGAGATAGAGGAACGTAGAAGCTTGAACTTGAAAAAGAAAAAAAAATGAAAAAGCTTGAACTTGAAAGAGCAAAAGAAATGAAAAAGTTCAAACAAAGAAAGAGGAAGATTGGAAGAAATAGAAACACAAAAGCTTGAATTTGACTTTCAAAAAGATAAATAAATCAGATAGCATGACTTGGCTCGAAAAAAAATAGAATAGAGGGAAGAAAGGAGATATAGTTGATTATTCTTTTTCCACTGAGCATTTTGAAGTAAACATCTTTGTTTAGTATCTAATGCTCAGACTTGCCAAACCTGTTGTGACAGGTTTTCATGATGTGGAGATGCCGGCGTTGGACTGGGGTAAACACAGTAAGAAGTTTAACAACACCAGGTTAAAGTCCAAAAGGTTTATTTGGTAGCAAAAGCCACACAAGCTTTCGGAGCTGCAAGCCCCTTCTTCAGGTGAGTGGGAATTCTGTTCACAAACAGAGCATATAAAGACACAAACTCAATTTACATGAAGAATGGTTGGAATGCGAATACTTACAACTAATCAAGTCTTTAAGAAACAAAACAATGTGAGTGGAGAGAGCATCAAGACAGGCTAAAAAGATGTGTATTGTCTCCAGACAAGACAGCCAGTGAAACTCTGTGGGGGTTACAAATAGTGTGACATGAACCCAATATCCCGGTTGAGGCCGTCCTCTTGTGTGCGGAACTTGGCTATCAGTTTCAGAGTCGCTGATCAGAAACTGATAGCCAAGTTCCGCACACACGAGGATGGCCTCAACCGGGATATTGGGTTCATGTCACACTATTTGTAACCCCCACAGAGTTTCACTGGCTGTCTTGTCTGGAGACAATACACATCTTTTTAGCCTGTCTTGATGCTCTCTCCACTCACGTTGTTTTGTTTCTTAAAGACTTGATTAGTTGTAAGTATTCGCATTCCAACCATTCTTCATGTAAATTGAGTTTGTGTCTTTATATGCTCTGTGAACAAAATTCCCACTCACCTGAAGAAGGGGCTTGCAGCTCCGAAAGCTTGTGTGGCTTTTGCTGCCAAATAAACCTGTTGGACTTTAACCTGGTGTTGTTAAACTTCTTACTGTGATAGGTTTTCCCATGGTGTGTGCAGTGATCCATTTAAATCCCCATTGACTTTGGCAGGACGGGAAGATCCTACCAGCTGGAGGGGCTGGAAAATGCCACCCTAAGTTTGCATAGGATGGAGTTGAAAGACATTTCACTTCATTTGAAAAGAGATGCGTGAGGTTGAAATAGCCAAAAGATGCTTTGGACCTTAATGTTACAAAGTGTCAATTCAGGCATGGCTATGGATGTGAACACTAGGCTGTCAGAAGAGCAATCTGCAGACTATGAAAAGGGTAAAAGGGCAATCCTTAATGTTTGTGAGCTTGTCCCTGAAGCTTATCAATTAAAGTTTAGCACCATAAGGAAAAAGCCTAATCAGATATCTGTAGAATTTGCTAGAGCAAAAGAAATAGTCAGATCAATGGTTTTGATCACTGAAATTAGAAAAACTTTTCAGAATGCAAGGAAAATTGTGATTATGGAAGATTTTTGACACAGCACTCTAATAACTATTAAGACATATTTAGATGATCATCAAATATCAAAGATCTGAGGAGCAACAGTTTTGGCAGATAGCAATGCCATCTCGGACAGACAGTTACATGGTTAAGAAATGGTCATTTGGAAATTAACAGGGAAATTGGAGGAATAGAAAACCTGGTGATGGAAAAGGTATTATCACAGAGAATGAACAGAAGGATGGCAAAATAATAAAGCAGATAGACTATAACCTAGGAGTGATTTAAAGAAAATAATATGATTCCATTGAAATAAAACAGAATATAGTAAAGTTGGATCTTAAATGAGAGTCCTATTGCAGTAGGAGGAACACTTTCGGACTCAGAAAAAGCAGTACTACAAAAAGAAATGGGTATTAAAACCACAGCAGTGGTACAGGTGAAATGTGTTCCCTCAGAACCTAATAAAAAGTGGGATATGGCTCAGAAGTGTCCAAAGAATTCTTATTTGATTTCTTGTAGAGTCAGGCTACTGGAGGTTCTGGATATTTTACCTCAAAGGGGGAAGTGTTCCCATACTTCTCTAACAACATAAGTAAACAAATTAAGGAAAAGAGACACTGGACAGATCAATCATTGATGGTGGCTGATTATGCAATTTATGTTCCAGATGGTTTGATGAAGGAAATGTATTAGTAGGAGATATTCATGGAATTTATAAACCTGTTCCTTTATGTTAAGTAAATTCACAAAGTGATTAGTAGATGGAATTGTTACAGTGGCAATTGTTCTTTATTCACCCATTGGAGGGGGAGATTTTATTCTGAGTAATGATTTAGTTAGCAGGGACAGTAACACGGTAATAACTTTATTGCAGCAATCTCAAAAAAAATACTGTGGTCAAATAGAATAAGCTCCTCGGCCTTTTGGCTAAGATCAAGTGTAGCATGGAGAGGATGCTGCACTTGGTTGAGGTCATTGGGTTACGCTGAGGCTTCATATGTTTCATATGAAGCAATTTTTTAAAGCCGCATCTCGGCCTTTTGGCTAAGATGCAAATGAGCCCAAGTCTTGGAGGAGGAACCTCCCCCTTCTCCAATCAGCTTGGCTCATGTAGATCGGGCCCAGGACAGGGTGGTTTAGTCGCCCGCCCTGTCTTGACAGCCTGGATCGGAAATGTCTCAACTTGTTGAGACTCTGAATTGGATTTGATTTGATTGAATTGGAAAAGTAGAAAAAAAAATAGAATAAGCTCACTGCCAATAATTAGCAATTGGAGAAAACCCCGGTCAGTGCAGAGAACCAAGTTTCACGTACAAAGATTATTTTGTCAATAAAAAATTAAAATTGATGAAGACAATTGAGTCTCAGTCACAAGCAGTAGAACACTTGACTGAGGACTTGAAATGTCTCAATGATAAACTAGTAAAAGCAAATGCAACAAAGATAGATCTTCAATTAAATCAGGATTAACTTCAAGCATCATAAGTCTATGAAGCACCATGAAAAACACCTTGAACAGGAAAATGAAGTGCTGGTGAGTCAGAGCATTTGGCTGAATGCATCATTAAAAAACAAGACTAGCGAAAAGAACTTTGTTGTGAAAAAAATCGACACAATTCTTGAACTTAGATGTAATCTGGGGAATATAGAAGGTGAGATGCAAGGCCAGTGGGAGATGCTAGTGGGGGTGTGGCTAATGGGGAAGGGGGCCCTCTGCTACTCTGCAGCGATCAGTGGTGGGGTGGGCAGCGAGGCCGCAATCGGTCTGGGCAGGGGGTGGGGGGGGGGGGGGGGGGGGGGTGGGGGGGGGAGGGGGGGGTTGACGGGAGCTGTATCTTGGGCCCAGACCCCACGATTGCAGGGGGGGGGGGGCTGCTTCAGGCTGTCTGCATTAGCAGGGACCTGACAGCTCTCTCTTTTCTGTCAGACCCTTGCTACCACTAATGCACATTTGCAGCATCGGAGGCCTGCACATGCGCACTACATCCTTCAGCAGTGAGCAACAGGCTTGCTCAGAATTTTGCAGGCAGAGTGTGAAGGGGGGGGGGGGTGTCTGAAAACAGGCCCAAACTCTCCCACTTTCAAATCTGCCCAGCACTTAGAAAAAAAACGGTAAAGTCGCCCCCATTGTTTTACAAGTGTTTTCAGTACTGACACACAGGGGCTGCACCCAGAATCCAGGCAACTGGACTGTTTGCACAGGACCATTTAAAACCGGCAGAGGAGTGGAATGATCCATCCATCCAGTCATCCGTTAGAGGGATGAATTATGTAAATGAATATATAGAAGTATTAGAATGAATGATAAAACACCAGATTGAGGCAGTGGCTGATGTTACTTGAAGAGAATTAAATTATATCCGTTTGAAATATCTTAAAATGCTCAAAGTTCAAACCAGCAGGCGCATGAAACTATTTTGAGTGAACATAAAAAGCATCTCAATAACATCCTTGGAATGGCTAAAACAGATTTTGATCAGAAAAGAAATGAGCTGTTAACGCACAAAGATGCCATTTTGACCTTACTATCTTGAAATTAAAACTTACCATGTTGGAGTTTGGAAAATAAGCTTTAAATGGAATGAAAAGGACAATTGGACTGTGGACTTAAATGAGGCATTCTTTGCTGAGTTGGCTAGTCAGAAGCTTTTTCCCAAGGTGTTAACGTCAATTACTAGGGGGCATAGGTTTAAGGTGCGAGGAACAAGGTTTAAAGGAGATATACGAGGCAAGTTTTTTTTACACAGAGAGTGGTGGGTGCCTGGAACTCGTTGCCGGGGGAGGTAGTGTAAATAGATACGATCGTGACTTTTAAGGAGCGTCTTGACAATTACATGAATAGGATGGGAATAGAGGGATACGGTCCCCGGAAGAGATGGGGTTTTAGTTCAGTCGGGCAGCATGATCTTCCAGGTGGGTTCTTGCAGGCTTGGAAGGCTGAAGGGCCTGTTCCTGTGCTATAATTTTCTTTGTTCTTTGTTCTTAAATATTGGGAATAAGAGCAAAAAGAAACATAAGTGTCAAGTTATGATAATTCTTAATTCTATGAAGGCCAAAAGAAATTGAATGTTTTTATTACAAAGCATGTTCATTGGAAGTGTGTCAGGAGTGTACACATCACTTTCAGACACTCTGTCTAGTGATTGTGATGCAGGGAAGACTGAGCTTAGTTCTGAAGGCTTAAAGGCAAAGGTTTAGAAATCTAAAGAAGAAACAAAAATCATACTTTTGTAGAATTTGCTAGAGAAAAATAAATGATATTTGATAGGTAGTAGCGGCCTATGAAGATTGAACAAAATTTTGAAAACCTTACAGGGATAGCGCTAATGAAAAAAATGTAAAGATAGTGTTCCTCTGGGAACAAGAACCCACCTGGAAGATCATAGGTTTTTAAGATAAAGCAACTGCTGTAATGGCTGAAGGTTATGAATTGTCTCACAAACATATGAGCAGCAGTAAGTCTTTGTCTGCACACCCACACAGAATAAGAAGTTTGATTATGAACAGAATTCTGTTTACAGTTGAGGAAGAAAGCAGAAATGAAAAGACACATACTCCTCAGAGTAGCAGAACAGACAGTGTGGAGGATAAGTATGATCCAAGAGGACCAACATGCTATTTTGGTAGGAGAGAGGATATGTGGCAGATTGTTGTGTATCTTCAGGGAATGCTGTACGAGTAGATTGTGCTAGTGGCAAACTGGCAGCTTTGAATGTATTTACCGTTGGAACAGATCAAAGCATAGAAAATTCTAAAAGCTTTGGGTTCAATGGTTAAGCACCATTATTCTTGTCCTGTGAAGTAGGCAAAAAAACAAATGTTCTTGGAGATATGGGGTCAGCTCAATCGTAGGTGGTGGTGGGTGATGGGAATCACCCTCCAGAAGGTTCACTATATACAAACGTGTCGATACAGAGTATTAACAGAAGATTTTTAACCACATAAAGTTAATTTAAAATGTGGCTTAATTTCCAGTGTTGTAGTTGTGGGGATTGTGTCTAAGTTATCTGACAGCGATGTTGAATTTATATTAGGAAGTGATCTAGCTAGACTTAAGGTGTTACCATCTCTGGTGATGTTGAAAAGTAGTAAGAGTTTTAACAACACCAGGTATCTCCACATGATGCTAAAAAGCCCAGTGAAGTTGTTAAAGCTGGGAATGTACCAGGAAAGTTGGGTGATGTACAAAACTCCATAACTTTCCGTAATCCCGCTATGAAATTACGGTTTCAACTGAGGATGTGTCCAAAGAGACTCGAGTTAAAAAGCTGATGGGAAAAGGATATTGAAGCATCAGATTGACAGTGACTGGAACTGAATTGAAGCTGTCGGAATTAAACTGAACCTGAACAAGAGGCATCAAAAGCAGCATTCTCAGCTGATGATGGAACAAAGGAAAACATTGCTTTGAAAACAAAAGACTCAACTACAACATTGATGATACCACTGGGCTGCAAGGAAGAATAAATGTTCTTGAACATAAATTAAAACTTTGGACTGACAAACTCTTGCTAGGAACAAATTAGACAAATCTTGTGCTGAATGAGAAGACAAAAAGGAGTTCAAAAAATTTGTGAAGTGACTAGAAAGGAGTATCAGGCTTTTTTGATGAATCACTGACACAACCTTAACAAAGTTCTTGAAGCAGTTAAAGAGGATTTTACTCAATCCAATTTCATAGAATTATAGATCATGGAATCCTACAATGCAGAAGGAGACCGTTGGCCCATCGAGTCTGCACTGACCATAATCCTACCCAGACCCTATCCCCATAACCCCACGCATTTACCCTGCTAGTCCCCCTGACACTAAGGTGCAATTTAGCATAGCGAATCCACCTAACTCGCACATCTTTGGACTGTGGGAGGAAACCAGAGCACCCGGAGGAAACCCATGCAGGCACGGGGAGAAAGTGCAAACCCCACACAGACAGTGACCCAAGCCGGGAATAGAACCAGGGTTCCTGGCGCTGAGAGGTAGAGTGCTAACCACTGTGCCACCGTGCTGCCTCAATTAAACAAAACTGTTTCAAGCTTATGTTTCCTGGAAAAGAACACAAATCATGAAAATTAACTGAAAGATGAAAGCAATTCCGAAGTTAAAGAAGATACGGAGAATTCTGATGTGTAGCTGCGTGAAACTTACTTTACAGACTTGGAGATTAAGAAGTCTGGGGGCATGGATGAGAATGGAGATCAGGTGTTGAAGCCTGAGCAGGGTGTTTCAAAAACTGTGTTAAAAGGTCAAATCATAATGACAATGTTGTTCCTACCAATGGTTAACCAGACCAAAACATAAATACAATTTTCTCACCAAGGGCATGAGACTGCATTTTACCTGACCCCACTGAGCATGTTTTTGGTGGGAGGAGCATGGAAAATAGGATGGGTTCCCTCTTCATTCACCAACCTCCTGCCCACCCCTGAGCTCACCGCCATAATATGGAGGATGGGAAGATCCCAAATCCCCACCATATTTCATTCAATAATCAAGAGTCAATTGGTCTTCCTTACCTGAAGGTTTTCAGGACATTTTACATCACTTGTTTTCAACGGCTTCCATTCAGCGCTAACTGCTCTCAATTGCAATCATTTTGCCATTATTTGAGGTCATTTGTCATCATTTGATTTCACTTGCACTCACAAGTAATCATCTGGCTATCATTCTCTTTCATTTTTCTCAGAACTGAGTGTTTCACTATCATTTCACACAGAATCATATTTGCAATTCAAATTGGCGTTATCGACTGATATCATTGTCATCAATTGCAGTCCTGCAGTGATTGCAACAAAATGTGACTATATATACAGCCAAAGTTTTCCCAAGTCCCAACTAATTATGTACACAACGTGTAGGGTCACACTCTCTACACACTTCTACCCAACCTCTCTCTCCTTCCTTTCTCTCAGCTCCTTCCCATCACACCCATTGTTCTGCTTTCCAAGCCCCTCTTGCACCCCTTCCCTTCTTCCTTCCCTCATTTCCCACTCTCCGCCCTCCCCCCTTCCCTCCCCTCTTTCTGGGGAGGAAGCAGCTAGAGGAAGTGGGAGAGTGGCTGGAGGGAGGGGGAGAGTGGCTGGAGGGAGGGGGAGAGTGGCTGGAGGGAGGGGGAGAGTGGCTGGAGGGAGGGGGAGAGTGGCTGGAGGGAGGGGGAGAGTGGCTGGAGGGAGGGGGAGAGTGGCTGGAGGGAGGGGGAGAGTGGCTGGAGGGAGGGGGAGAGTGGCTGGAGGGAGGGGGAGAGTGGCTGGAGGGAGGGGGAGAGTGGCTGGAGGGAGGGGGAGAGTGGCTGGAGGGAGGGGGAGAGTGGCTGGAGGGAGGGGGAGAGTGGCTGGAGGGAGGGGGAGAGTGGCTGGAGGGAGGGGGAGAGTGGCTGGAGGGAGGGGGAGAGTGGCTGGAGGGAGGGGGAGAGTGGCTGGAGGGTGGGGGAGAGTGGCTGGAGGGAGGGGGAGAGTGGCTGGAGGGAGGGGGAGGGTGGCTGGAGGGAGGGGGAGAGTGGCTGGAGGGAGGGGGAGAGTGGCTGGAGGGAGGGGGAGAGTGGCTGGAGGGAGGGGGAGAGTGGCTGGAGGGAGGGGGAGAGTGGCTGGAGGGAGGGGGAGGGTGGCAGGAGAAGAGAGAGAGAGAGAGAGACTGGAGGGAGGGAGGGAGAGAGGCCAGGAGACAAAATTTGAGTGTGTGGAAATGGGAGAGAGGAGTGGGGAGTAGGGCTGTTTGGACCCTGAGATTGATGCTGTGGAGTGGTGTGGGTGGAAGTTTATGCCATGAGACTTGGGGAATGGGTTGGGTGTAAAGTATAGATTCAGACTAAAATGAATTAAGAACTAATGGAGATGAAGTGGTGTTCTCAAGCTTTTAATGTATAGTGGAAATTTTTTTATGGACTACCTGAAAACTGAATATTCTTGAATTACTGAAGTAATTAATGTCCTTGCACTTTTCAATGCAGGTTGCTGAGTGCGCAGGAAAGCTTTGAGGATATGTGCTATCAAATTTTATATGAATTTCATTCTAAATAAGAACTATTGATGTCAAATTGGAAGTTAGAGCATTGAGCACACATGAAAGCAAATTACGTCAAAATCTTTGGATAGGAAATTATTTAAAACGTTGACCCTGATAACATGCTGCCCACACCATAAAGTGGTTGGCATGGGCAACAGGACAGGAGTAGGCAGGCCACTTTAACGGGGCGTGAACAAAGGCAGAGCTAATATATTAAGGAGTTTGAATTAAGTTGCAGTTGAGAGGGCATCCACTCTAAGATGATACTCCATCTTTTTTCCAACCTGCCTTCTACATTAAAGGAACCCCCTACCCCCTCCTAAACTGCCCAAGCTCCCCCTGCCCAAGACTCCGGACTTCCCTGCTCCAGGGTCCATGGGTCTTCTTCTTGTTCCTAGTTGCAGTCCTGATACCCTATCAGTGTTGCCTGGGCTGATGGAGTTACCACGGAGCTGGAGTGAAGGGCAGAAATCCCGCTCTGCCCCTATTTAGCCCACTCGCAGTGTGTTATGGCTGCGGGGCAGGCTGGCGTGGAGTGGGTCAACCCCACACCGACTTTGCTTCCAGGAGACATGATTCTCCCTCAGTAATACTCTGCCCATGGAAAAGCTGTAAAAACTGTGTGAAATGAGCCAGGAGATTTGCTGCGATAGGTGACAAAGTGAAACCACCAGTAAAGCGGACCCTCATTCACAAGAGATTGAAATTCTAAGAACTCATGCAAATGAACTTTAAATCCTAACTGTCACATATAGGGGTTAAGCACTATAATATTGGCAATACAAAACAGTTAATGGTAAAATATGAAGGAAGGGGAGGGAATATTTCTTGTATTGTACATAGTAAATTAGCTATTTAGGTTTTTACAATGTTACGTATTAATAATGTTGTAGAAAATCACCAAGATAATATTTTATCTTATGGAGGGGGGTGTTGTAGGTGCAAGGTTTTATTTGTATATTTTAAATTGTCTCCTTGAATTCAAGGTAAAATGGACTCAGGACAACAAATAGTTAAGATGGACATGTGACCTCCTCCTCGTTCTGCCTGGCAATAAACATCTGTGGCCTGGTTGCCATGGGGATAGGGAAAATCCTGTTGAAACTCAAGTGTCAGCCTTCATACCTGGGCACAAAGAAAGGTAGTCATGATGTGGAGATGCCGGCGTTGGCCTGGGGTAAACACAGTAAGAAGTCTAACAACACCAGGTTAAAGTCCAACAGGTTTATTTGGTAGCAAAAGCCACTAGCTTTTGTTAGTGACAAAAGCTAGTGGCTTTTGCTACCAAATAAACCTGTTGGACTTTAACCTGGTGTTGTTAGACTTCTTACCACAAAGAAAGGAGCAGCTAGTCTTTGAAACAAAAAGAAGAAAATGCTGGAAAATCTCAACAGGTCTGACAGCATCTGTGGAGAGAGAGTCTGGATGACTCTTTGTCAGAGCAGCTGGTCTAGCTGTGGGCAAACCTACTGACTCCCAAGCAGTCAGATTCAGAAACCGTCGGGAGTAGAGGAAGAGCGAGTGGTAGAGAGAAGGGACACTGGAAGATTCGTCCTGCTGGGAGGAGTCGTCGTTGGAGTGAGACTTAAACTAGAAGTCAGCTGGGAGATTCTCGGAAGATTGAGGGAAATGGCCCTTGATGGACACTGGATGTTAGGAGCTCTGCCTGGGTCTAAAATTGCCTGACCCTCACCTACACTATGAACTATTAGTACATTGAGACTTCTGTGTCTGTACATTCAAGACTAATTAAACTCTCCGTGCTTTCTCACACCGTGAAGTCCTCGCTTTGGAAAGATGGTCACCCTGCAGCAGTACTGAAGTATTCCTTCAGTACTACCCTCTGAAGGAATATGTCACTGGATTTTTGATTCTGAACTCATATAAAATCTTACTTTTATCGTGGTCTTGGTCTTTCTTTCCCTTATTCCTCTTTTATTGTATGAGAGCAAAAAGGGGCAGACGTTGCGAAAAAAAAACCTTCCCCTGTTTTATGTGCGTAAAATAAACCAACTCTCTTATTTTACCTTATCTCAAGTTTGCTGTGGATTATTAATAAAGGTTTGGGGCGCGTCAAACCTAAGGATTGGGGAAAATACTTGTAAAGAGGGAAATCAGAGATCAAAGACATCTTTCTGCTCTTACAGACATGTACTGAGATGAGAAATCTGGGCTGCTTAACCCCCTCCTGTCCGTAACAGCTGGGATGAACTTTGGACTGATCCTGTACAATTCTTCAGCGAGTGCAGTGTCTTGTTTAAAGGTGGTGTAGGTTTTCTGGTCATGCGAGGAAATTAACTACCTTGTGTATGGAGTCAGTAGAGATAGGCGAGGTGATGAATGAATACTTTTCTTCAGTGTTCACCAAGGAGAGGGGCCATGTTTTTGAGGAAGAGAAGGTGTTTCAGGCTAATAGGCTGGAGGAAATAGATGTTTGGAGGGAGGATATCCTGGCGGTTTTGAATAAACTGAAGGTCGATAAGTCCCCTGGGCCTGATGAAATATATCCTAGGATTCTTTGGGAGGCAAGGGATGAGATTGCAGAGCCTTTGGCTTTGATCTTTGGGTCCTCACTGTCCACGAGAATGGTGCCAGAGGACTGGAGAGTGGCGAATGTTGTTCCTCTGTTTAAGAAAGGGAATAGAAATGACCCTGGTAATTATAGACCGGTTAGTCTTACTTTGGTGGTTGGTAAATTGATGGAAAAGGTCCTTAGGGATGGGATTTACGACCATTTAGAAAGATGCGGATTAATCCTGGATAGTCAGCACGGATTCGTGAAGGGCAAATCGTGCCTCACAAATTTGATTGAATTTTTTGAGGAGGTAACTAAGTGTGTTGATGAAGGTAGGGCAGTTGATGTCATATACATGGATTTTAGTAAGGCGTTTGATAAGGTCCCCCATGGTCGACTTATGATGAAAGTAAGGAGGTGTGGGATAGAGGGAAAGTTGGCCGATTGGATAGGTAACTGGCTATCTGATCGAAGACAGAGGGTGGTGGTGGATGGAAAATTTTCGGACTGGAGGCAGGTTGCTAGCGGAGTGCCACAGGGATCAGTGCTTGGTCCTATGCTATTTGTGATTTTTATTCATGACTTAGAGGAGGGGGCTGAAGGGTGGATCAGTAAATTTGCTGATGACACCAAGATTGGTGGAGTAGTGGATGAGGTGGAGGACTGTTGTAGGCTGCAAAGAGACATAGATAGGATGCAAAGCTGGGCTGAAAAATGGCAAATGAAGTTTAACCCTGATAAATGTGAGGTGATTCATTTTGGTAGGACTAATTTAAATGTGGATTACAGGGTCAAAGGTAGGGTTCTGAAGACTGTGGAGGAACAGAGAGATCTTGGGGTCCATATCTACAGATCTCTAAAGGTTGCCACTCAAGTGGATAGAACTGTGAAGAAGGCCTATAGTGTGTTAGCTTTTATTAACAGGGGGTTGGAGTTTCAGAGCCGTGGGGTTATGCTGCAACTGTACAGGACCTTGGTGAGACCACATTTGGAATATTGTGTGCAGTTCTGGTCACCTCACTATAAGAAGGATGTGGAAGCGCTGTAAAGAGTGCAGAGGAGATTTACCAGGATGCTGCCTGGTTTGGAGGGTAGGTCTTATGAGGAAAGGTTGAGGGAGCTAGGGCTGTTCTCTCTGGAGCGGAGGAGGCCGAGAGGAGACTTAATAGAGGTTTATAAAATGGTGAAGGGGATAGATAGAGTGAACGTTCAAAGACTATTTCCTCGGGGGCATAACTATAGGATTCATGGTGGGAGATATAGGAAGGATATCAGAGGTAGGTTCTTTACGCAGAGAGTGGTTGGGGTGTGGAATGGACTGCCTGCAGTGATAGTGGAGTCAGACACTTTAGGAGCATTTAAGTGGTTATTGGATAGGCACATGGAGCACGCCAGGATGATAGGGAGTGGGATAGCTTGATCTTGGTTTCAGATAAAGCTTGGCACAACATCATGGGCCGAAGGGCCTGTTCTGTGATGTACTGTTCTATGTTCTATGTTCTGTAGTTGAGTGTATTATTTGCCTACTAAGTAATGTATGGTTGATGTAAAGTTCAGTTTGTAAAATGTGAAGTGTGCGCCATTCAGACAATCAGTGGGAATTCGAATCTCTTTTATTGGTCTTTATGGAGATCTTAATAATAAAAAATGACAACGTTCTGAAAAAGGACAGAAATTCTAATTTCTGTTATGCATTTTGATAAGATATTGATTTCTTGTCCTTCAAGATCTGAATAAAACAGGTAAAGATCTCTTTCTACTTAAAACCTGCTGCCTGGTTTTATGCAGCCATTTAAGTATTTCCCTAAGTGCAGGACACGATCTTTTTTATTTCTTCATGGGATGTGGGTGTTGCTGGCAAGGCCATAATTTATAACATTATTACTGTATATGTGTGGCGATCAGATCTCCTGGCAATATAATCCAACACCTTCATGAACCTTGGAGTACCCAATTAGAACTTAACCAGCACTAGTGGTTCATATAGATGTGTGCCCAGTTCTTATATTCCCTACATTCTGTAGCTGACCAGCATTTCACTTCTCTATGATGAAGGGCAACATGTCAGAGGCTGGTTCTTAGGGCATGAGGAATATCCCGTCCAGCTTTATCTGATGATCTGAATCTGCATCCTATGGATCCCTGTTCCCTGCAAGAGAGTCCTCAAAGAGTGTCAAGGATCATGATAGATATGCTGTCACCTGCATAACTGCCACAGCAATACAGAGAGCTACTGGTGTCAAAAGACAAAGAGGACCATGCCCACTAGGTGAGTCTAACCTCAGTGGTTGGTAAGCTGATGGAAAAGATCCTGAGGGACAAGACTTATGAGCATTTAGAGAGGTTTAGTATGCTCAAGAATACTCAGCATGGCTTTGTCAAAGGCAGGTCGTGCCTTACGAGCCTGGTGGAGTTCTTTGAAAATGTGACTAAACACATTGACGAAGGGAAAGCGGTAGATGTGATTTATATGGATTTTAGCAAGGCGTTCCATAAGGTCCCCCATGCAAGACTTCTAGAAAAAGTGAGAGGGCATGGGATCCAAGGGGCTGCTGCCCTGTGGATCCAGAACTGGCTTGCCCAAAGGAGGCAGAGAGTGGGTATAGATGGGTCTTTTTCTAAATGGAGGTCGGTCACCAGTGGTGTGCCCCGGGGATCTGTTCTGGGACCCTTGCTGTTTGTCATTTTCATAAATGACCTGGATGAGGAAGTGGAGGGATGGGTTGGTAAGTTTGCCGACGACACGAAGGTTGGTGGGGTATTGGATAGTCTGGACGGATGTCAGAAGTTACAGAGGGACATAGATAGGATGCAAGAGTGGGTGGAGAAGTGGCAGATGGACTTCAACCCAGATAAATGTGTAGTGGTCCATTTTGGCAGGTTAAATGGGATGTAGGAGTACAAGATAAAGGGAAAGACTCTTAGTACTGTAGAGGATCAGAAGGACCTTGGGGTCCGGGTCCATAGGACTCTAAAATCGGCCCCACAGGTGGAGGAGGTGGTTAAGAAGGCATATGGTGCGCTGGCTTTATCAATCGAGGGATTGAGTTTATGAGTCCGGGGATAATGATGCAGCTATATAAGACCCTCGTCAGACCCCACTTGGAGTACTGTGCTCAGTTCTGGTTGCCTCATTACAGGAAGGATGTGGAAAAGATTGAAAGGGTGCAGAGGAGATTTACAAGGATGTTGCCTGGATTGAGTGGCATGCCTTACGAGGATTAGCTGAGGGAGCTCGGTCTTTTCTCCTTGGAGAGACGTAGGATGAGAGGAGACCTAATAGAGGTATATAAGATGTTGAGAGGCATAGATCGGGTGGACTCTCAGAGGCTTTTTCCCAGGGTGGAAATGGCTGCTACGAGAGGTGCTGGGGTATAGGTACAGGGGAAATGTTAGGGGGAAGTTTTTCACACAGAGGGTGGTGGGCGAGTGGAATCGGCTGCCGTCAGTGGTGGTGGAGGCAAACTCAATAGGGTCTTTTAAGAGACTCCTGGATGAGTACATGGGACTTAATAGGATGGAGGGTTATAGGTAGGCCTAGAAGGTAGGGATATGTTCGGCACAACTTGTGGGGCCGAATAGCCTGTTTTGTGCTGTAGTTTTTTCTTTGTTTCTATGAGTAGTTGGATGAGCAGAAGAATACAACTGGTGCTGCAGGTCTCCCAGATCAACCTGGGACCACAGCTGTACTCCAGCTCACTAATATTGCTTCTCCAAACCCTGTACAATTATCATTTCTGAACAATCGGAACCAAATATGAAATATTCATGCCCATCATTCTGAGCGGAGTTACACTGGTTATTCCAGGTAATTTCAGCTGAAATCCCAGCTGTTTTCAGAGCGTTTATTCTATATTTCATTTAACGTTGAAATTGCTTTTCAGTTTACAACTAATGTTTTGTTTATTAACATATACTGAAAAGGTCACTGTGAGAAATAACATGAAATTGTCTATGAAGGATATAATCTAGTCATGTTCTGGTCCTACTCCTTTAGTGTATAATGACAACATTTTGTAAAGCCTTCAGGTCACACAAGAAGATTGACAATATGGTGCAAATACCAGAAACTTGCTGGTCTCAGCGGAACACTGATCATGATTCACAACCTGTATGAAATGTGGGAAGCCTGCTCCAGGAAAGAAGTTCTCTTCAGTGAAAAGAACACACCTTGCATTGAGAATCTACATTTGTACAGATTATCTTGGAGCCAATCATGGGATTGGAGAGGAACCACTGCATCTCCTGCCCAAAGCATTACCTTGTAAATTTTACCCTTTGCAGCCAGATTTTTCTTTCTTCCAATCCCTCCTCTCTCTGGGGAGGCAATAGCCTCATGTATTATCACTAGACTATTAATCCAGAAACTCAGCTAACGTTCTGGGAGCCTGGGTTTGAATCCCACCACGGCAGATGGTGGAATTTGAATTCAATAAAAAAAATCTGAAACTGAGCATCTACTGATGACTATGAAACCATTGTCATTTGTGGAAAAAACCCATCTGGTTCACAAATGTCCTTTAGGGAAGGAAATCTGCTGTCCTTACCTGGTCTGGACAACATGTGACTCCAGAACCACAGCAATATGGTTGACTCTCAACCACCCACCAAGGGCAACTAGGGATGGGCAATAAATTCTGGCCAGCCAGCGATGCCCATGTCCCATGATGGAATTAATAAAACTCTCACATAGCTGTGTCCAATTGATGGCATGGGGAAGTTGGGCGGGCGGGGGGGCGGTGTTTATGGTTTGCCACAGGGCCCAATTCCTTTCCTCATTGAAAATTATCCTCTCTTTTTTAATTGCATCAAGTATTTTCCTGGTGCCTACTATTGTATAATCTTTCAATTCTAACCTCAAATTTCTTCCACAGTGGTGATTACCAAATGATTTGCAGCAGGGGTCTAGAGGCAGTACCTCCATTGGTGATTGTGAGCTATACGTAAGAAGAAAGATTGAATGAATGCACTTTGTACCATAAAAATGAACACAATGCAGATTTCAGAAGGTATTCCTTAACAGAGTTGAGAATCGGTGCAGTCAATTAAATTCCTATCACACGAGCCTTCCACCGTTTCTCGGCCTGTTCAAATGTGAACAAAGGAACACTTGCTGGAGAAGGAAGGGAGTAGGAGGGTACTGCAATACATTCTGTACATTGCTGGCAAGCTGCAGATGGTACTACGGATGCAATCAGGACAAAGTAGGTGCAACTGGAAAAGATGCAATGTTATAGCAGCCTCCTGTTGTCTTGACTGTCCTAGGATGTCAGTGATTTCTTCTGCCCCAGAGTTGAATAGCCATTTAGGTTTTGCTTGTGATGATACTTACTGCCAAGACCACCTCCTTCCATACACCTGCATCTATGGGACTCCTCTTCTCAGGGTCATGAAGTTAGTCATCCTTTTCTAGATTACAGATGCTTAACACCTCAACTGACAAGACTTTAAGTGGGAGCAGTGACATTTTAAAAAATCAGTGATTCTGACACTGATATTGGTGCCTTGATCCTTTCAACTACAGGAGCAACGTTGAAATTTCCTCCTTGCCAGAGATCACTTGACAATAATATGATGATAAAAGTACACTCCAGGTATCTGCTGAGAATATGTAACAAAGGTGCACTGAAGAAAATTGGGCTGTTCGCAATAGAGTTACACTGGTGGACAGTGTTGCAATGTAACCAATAGTAACATGCTGTGAGGGTCAGCTGACCCGGTAGACAATGTAACCAATGGCAAAATGATGTGGTGGTCAGCTGATCAGCTGACCCAGTATAACTAAGCAGCAGATGGGGACTATGGGAGCTTGTATGGCCCAGGGTGTGGCCTCAAGTGTAGGAGTAATGAAGTTTCTTTATTAAAACTTTTTCTTTGATTTACTTTCTGAAATTAGTTCCTTCATTGCTTGCAACTGAAGTACCCTTACTGCCAGATGAACAGACAACACAGTACAAAGGAAATTCTAGCCCAAAAAAATCAAAAATAGTGTTCATGTTTTCTGGTACACCGTGGGGGCGATTCTGCAGCCCAACGCACTCATGCACAGATCCCACAGAAAATCACGGGGGGAGGGGCTATAGCATATGCAATGCTGAGGAGATTGCCCTTTGGGATTCACCCCGTGCCTCGACCTAATCTGGTTCCCACCCAGTGAAGGCGTGGATCAGATTAGCATATTTAAATCTCATTTAAATATGTTATGTCAGTTAGAAGCCAGATTCTCCCGACTCCTGAGATTCTCCAATCCTTGGGGGCTGTGGGAACTTGGCGTCAATCACTAGTGGCTTCCAAAAACGGAAGGCAGTCGTGATGGTCACGCCAGGGGGCTCAGACGCCATTGGAGCGCCAGGGTGGTTGGGGAAATGATTGGGTAGCACCCTAGTATTGCACCCTAGTAGTGCCAACCAGAAAGAAAAACAATCCAGGGCCAATAGAGAACATATATATTCTATAAAATTCCTCTCTGATCCCCTGGGATGATCAGAATCACTTCAGATTGAACCTGTGCCAATTTATCACTTAGACTTCCTATATAATTATTTCAAAACACTCCTGGATGGCCTTCCATTCTCCACCTCCATAAACTTAAGATTATTCAAAACTCTATGTTACCTATATCCTAACCCGAACCATGTCCTAGTCACCCATTACTACTGCATTCGCTGACCAACACTGGCTTCCCGGTGAAGCAATGCCTTATTTTCAAATCACTCCATGGCCTTGCACCCTCCTTGTCTCTCTAACCTCCTCCAGCCCTACAATCTTCCAAAATAGCTGTGGTGCTCCCACAATTCTGGCCTCCTGTGCATTCTTGACTTGAATTGTTCCACTATTGGCGGCTGTGCAATTTTGCTGTTGAGGCCCTAAGGCCTGGAATTCCCTTCCCAAATCTCTCTATGTGATCTCTTTCCTCCTTCAAGACACTCCTTAAAATCTACCTCCTTGACCAAGCTTTCAGTTATCTACCTTAGTATCTCCTTATGCAGCTCAGTTCAAACTCAAACTATGCGGCACCTTTGGATGTTTTATCATGTTAAAAGTGTTTTTTAAATACATGCTGTTGTCATATTGTATCTATGTTTATACCATTATGCAATATCATATTCTTTTGCAAATAATCTTGGTAATGATTTTAAAAGTTCGATGACCAATAAAGATTCCATTGAAGTGAAAATCAAGTCAGCTTTAGTTTGCGGTTTGCATAGAGATCTGTTAAAAACAAGGCTTATCTGACCTTGGAAAACTAGATATTCAATGTATTGTAATGAATATATGCTGTATGTGCTCCAATTTATGTGGGGCTTTGAGAAGTACATTATACAACCAAAAGCAATTATAACAACAAACTGTACTTAATAATACAGATGAATCACAGTGATAATGACACAAATATAATGAAAAAGCTAAAGACTGTAAAAACGTTTTATCATGACATAATTAGCAGAATGATTGGCTTTGTGATTTCTCGGATAAGTATAAAATTAAATAATTTCAGACGTAATGTATGAAACATATGCAGGATGGGAAAACTGCACCTTGTTGCTGGAAGACTTGGCAAATCATTACCTTGATTTTGCTTCAGTGGAATGCAGAAAACCGGCTCTTTGTTACTGCATTGTGGCAGTTCAGAAGGACTTTGATGGTGCGTGACCTGTTCATTATCTGAACAAATGAAGATTAGAAGATTAAAAAGCTTTTACAATTCACTGTCATATCAAAGAAAAGAATCAATGACACTAATGTATTTTCTTCTCTCATATCACATCAAAATGAACTGTAAATTAGCATACGGTGGAATGTTTTACAATGGAAGCGGTAATTCTAGACAGACCACTTTATTTAGAAAGAAATCTAGTAATGCTACAATCTTCCAAAGATTTAATATACAAAGATCTGTGATGTTTGCTCCAACTGAAGATATATGTACAATCCATATTTCATCAATCAAGTATAAACATAGCATAAGCATTTCTTCAATATTGTAAGCAGAAATAGTTATTTTCAAACTATGCTTTTTACAAATCATTCTTCAATGTCTTTAAATGATCATAGTTAAGTTCATCTTTATTTAGCATCGAAATCAGTTATGGGGCAGGATTCTTTCGCCTCCCATTTAGCTAATGTGGTCCCGTAATTTAAGAAGGGTAGGAAGAATAACCCGGGAAATTATAGGCCGGTGAGCTTGACGTCCGTGGTAGGGAAGTTGTTGGAGAGGATTCTTAGAGATAGGATGTATGCGCATTTAGAAAGGAATAAACTCATTAACCATAGTCAGCATGGTTTTGTGAGAGGGAGGTCATGCCTCACTGACCTGGTGGAGTTTTTTGAAGAAGTGACTAGAATGGTTGACGAGGGAAGGGCTGTGGATGTCGTCTCTATGGACTTTAGTAAAGCGTTTGACAAAGTACCTCATGGTAGGTTGGTGCAAAAGGTTGGATTTCTTTGGAATAAATGGGGAGGTGGCTATATGGGTGGAGAACTGGCTTGGTCACAGAAGACAGAGGGTGGTAGTGGAAGGGTCTTTTTCCGGCTGGAGGCCTGTGACTAGTGGTGTTGCGCAGGGCTCTGTATTGGGACTTTTGCTGTTTGTGATTTATATAAACGATCTGAAAGAAGGTGTAACTGGGGTGACCAGTAAGTTTGCGGACGACACGAAATTGGCTGGACTTGCAGATAGTGAGGAACATTGTCAGAGGCTACAGATGGATATAGATAGGCTGGAAATTTGGGCAAAGAAATGGCAGATGGAGTTCAATCCTGATAAATGCGAAGTGATGCATTTTGGTAGAGCTAATGTAGGGGGGAGCTATACGATAAATGGTAGAACCATAAACCATAAAGGGTGTAGATATGCAGAGGGACCTGGGTGTGCAAGTCCACAGATCCTTGAAGGTGACATCACAGGTGGAGAAGGTGGTGAAGAAGGCATATGGCATGCTTGCCTTTATAGGACGGGGCATAGAGTATAAAAGTTGAGGTCTGATGTTGCAGATGTATAGAACGTTGGTTCAGCCGCATTTGGAATACTGCAAACAGTTCTGGTCTCCACACTACCAAAAGGACGTGGAGGCTTTAGAGAGAGTGCAGAGGAGGTTTACCAGGATGTTGCCTGGTATGGAGGGGCTTAGTTATGAGGAGAGATTGGGTAAACTGGGGTTGTTCTCACTGGAAAGACGGAGGATGAGGGGAGACCTAATAGAGGTGTATAAAATTATGAAAGGCAGAGATAGGGTGAACGGTGGGAAGCTTTTTCCCAGGTCGGTGGTGACGTTCACGAGGGGTCATAGGTTCAAGGTGAGGGGGGGGGGGGGGGAGGTTTAACACGGATATCAGAAGGACATATTTTACACAGAGGGTGGTGGGGGCCTGGAATGCGCTGCCAGGCAAGGTGGTGGAGGCGGGCACACTGGGAACGTTTAAGACTTATCTAGATAGCCACATGAATGGAGTGGGAATGGAGGGATACAAAAGAATGGTCTCGTTTGGACCAGGGAGCGGCGTGGGCTTGGAGGGCCGAAGGGCCTGTTCCTGTGCTGTATTGTTCTTTGTTCTTTGACTATAGGTTTCTCGGCAGCGGGAAGTGGCACACCATTCGCCGGCAGCAGGATATTCTGGTCCTGCCGCTATCAAAGGGATTTCCCACTGATTCCATCCCACACCGCCGGGAAACCCATAACAGGGACGCACCGTGATCAGAAGCTGAAGATCCCCCCCCCTCCCCCTCCCGCACCCCGGCATGAACGGCCAGAGAATTCAGGCCATGGAATAACAATATAAACGTAGCTAAATTAAACTTAATAGCATTTTCGTGATCTTACCACACTAAAGAGAAAGAAAACTGAGATAACATCTTGAATCGGCTGTATTCTTATTAAACAACATAAATCATTTCTCATTCACAATTTGCTTTAGTGTTTCAAGGATTGCTTCCAGCTCTTAACTGCACTTACTTTAGGAACTGCTAGCAAAATGCCAAACATGTTGCTCTGACATTTGGAGAAACGGATACAAATTAGAGTTCCTTTGGTTTACAGTTATTAATTACAGTAAATTCCCAATGAAAATATGTTCAACCTTCTGCATGATTCTGAGCTAGTTATTCTTTCCAAGTTATCTATTACTGTTATAACTGAAAATTTCCACATTGAAATAAACTAAGTTATGAAAAAGATTTGTGGGCAATTTTCCTTCTGTGCCACCTCTTCCAAAACCATTGACAACTTGCTAGAGGAAGGTTCAATGGACACAAACTATCTTTCATTACCTCACATAAGTGACCTTTGCACAATTGGAATAATGAGTTTCAGCGCCACAGTTAAGCCCAATCCTGTGCTCTTTAGATGCTTTAGAAGTGTACTTTCAAAGTGAGCTTTAAGAAGACAATCAATGCTCAAGATCTTAGAGATTTACCCCTCCCTAAACAAGGAATGTTGCAGCAAACTGTAGTACATAGCTATAATCATCCAGCTCAGCATGGGTATTGGATTGTTCCTGTAATCATCAGGTTATGATTTGCTCAGCAACTTACTGGATACGATCACTAATCTATTGCAGCTAGCCTTGGCTAGCTAGCCAAGTAAAGCATTCATGAGTGTGAAACATCAACCAATTAACACTGGCACTTTGTGCTAACTAGCATGTTTTAAAAATGTTCTAGGGCAAAATCTTCATAAATGTACTTTAACAACATTCAATTAGATAAATGGAATAGTGCTCTAAATAAGACCATCACCTGTCAGCACCACATCGACCAGAAGAAATTCATTTGTGGGGTTCTCAAAGGGCACAATAACTGATGCATGTGAGTTGACACTTGCACTGATACTAACAGGGTCCATTTGTTGGGGAAGCAAGCCGACTCCTGACAGATGAAATGTCCATTCTTCTAACTGTTGAAAAATGGAACAAGTTAGCCATGTGAGAAATCTGCAAAAGTTTCTCTCAACAACAGCAGTTCATTTTGTTTCAAAAGTTTTGAGGCATTTTTAATTGGTGATTATTAATATTCAGTGAACAAGGATGCAAATTGGAAGTGTCAACCCTTCCATTTTAAAACAAACAACGTTAGCAATTAGGTGAAATAAAATAATATTTCTGCACATATTGGAGAATTACATCAGATTTTGTTTTGGCCTTAAAATCAAAATCTAAAAAAATGTACGATATTATGTGAAAGATTCAGGTTAGAAGTTTTGATTAAGTGCACAGAAGGTGTTTCAATTTGTTAGTTTTTTCAGACTTTCTCCCACTGTCTCTAAGTCAGAAGATTGTAGTTCAAGTTCCACTCCGGAGACTTGAGTACAAAAGCCTAGGCTGACACTCCAGTGCAGTACTGGAGGAGTGCTATTGTGTTGGAGATGCCACCTTTCAATGAGATGAACCTTGCCTACTCTCTCAGGCGGACATAAAAGATACCATGAAACTATTCAGAAGAGCAGGAGATCTACTCTTGGTCTCCTGAGCAGTACTTATCCCTCTAGTAACATCACTAAAACAGATTATCTGGACGTTATCGATTTGATGTTTGTGGAAGCTTGCTGTGCACAAAATGGCTGTTGTGTTTCCTATATTACAACAGTGAGGGAGAACAGGCAGGTGTAAGGTACCTTTACATCATGTGCAGTGAACGTTAACATGCAGGATACAGTGGTTTGCAAGACTTTCTCGTTCCCCATCTTAGGAATGTGAGTCTTTCCGATTTGTGAAACAGAGGGGTTTCTCTCAACAGGTTTTGAGAGCCACATGGATTCTGTCAATTGCTCCATGCAGCTGTGGAAACTGGCCAGTCTGTAGAAATACTGAGCTCTCTGTTTTGCTGGCTCAGTGAGGAATTGAAATGTGCCACCAGCCTAAACAGACCATCAGTGAACTGCTTGAATTATTGGCAAGCTGATGCCTGGCTACTAGGATTGACATTTCCAGATGCTGACTGAAAAAAATATTAATTTTGCAAATAATTTTAAGGCGGTGTTAGCTTTAATGATACAAAATGTTCAGCTCTTCATGTCTATCATGGTGGGCAGCATGTTGGCACATTGGATAGCACTGCTGTCTCACAGCTCCAAGGACCCGGGTTCAATTTCGGCCTTGGGTTACTGTCTGCGTGGAGTTTGCACATTCTCTCTGTGTTTGCGTGGGTTTCCTCTGGATACTCTGGTTTCCTCCCACAGTCCAAAGATGTGCGGGTTAGGTGGATCGGCCATGCTAAATTGCCCCTTATTCTTCAAGATGTGTAGGTTAGACAGATTAGCCATGGGAAATGTGTGGGGTTATGGGGATAGGGCGAGCAAGGGGGCCTGGGTAAGATATTCTATCAAAGAGTCAGACTTAATGGGCCGAATGGCCGCTTCTGCATTGTAGGGATTCTTTGATGATGATAACTAGTGGTTTTTAGAATGCATTACAAACCAGAGGGCATCTTCTGAACTTTTATCAGGGGGTTAAATACACCCATCATGTGAGGAACCAAATATTAGGCAGTTTTCTTGATGGGGAGGCGATGGCCTAGTGGTATGATCACTAGACTATTAATCCAGAAACTCAGCTAATGTTCTGGGGACCCGGGTTCGAATCCCACCATGGCAGATGATGGACTTTGCATTCAATAAAAAAAATCTGGAATTAAGAATCTGCTGATGACCATGAAACCATTGTCAATTGTCAGAAAAACCCATCTGGTTCACTAATGTCCTTTAGGGAAGGAAATCTGCCGTCCTTACGTGGTCTGGCCTAAATGTGACTCCAGAGCCACAGCAATGTGGTTGACTCTTAACTGCCCTTGGGTGACTAGGGATGGGCAATAAATGCTGGCCAGCCAACGACGCCCATGTCCCACGAACTAATAAACAAAAACAGCTAACATATTGTAAGGAAACCAGTGTGCTTTTTGCATTTACTGGAATGTCCTAGTAATACAGCCCAATACTGCATAAAAACAGAAAGTTCTATAAGCACTCCAGGCAGGGTCTGTGATCAGAAAAGGTAGGATTAATGTTTCAAGTCAATGAAGTTTTGTTCTCAACATTTCTGTTATTCCAATTTCTAGCAATTTTTTTGCGGCAATTTTCTTTTCAAACTAATACTATAATCTGCTTCATGTTACTGAGTGTGAAGTTTTAGAGATTTGTGCACAATAACACATAGATCTCTTTACCGCTCAGTTCTCTCAACCCCTTCATCTAGATCATTAATATTGATGGTGACGAGGAATGAAGTACATACCTGAGGACACTTGAAGATAATAGTTGCACAATGATTGGTTTTTCCCAGAGTTGAGGGAGAGAAGTGAACAGGTACTTCAACTGTAGACTGAGGATTCACAATTAACTATGAACAGGAAGGAATCAAAACATAAAATCAATATTGAGCTTTATAGGCTGGTTCCTCTGATGTGCAATACTGGCCATATGGATATTTTGTGTGATTAATGGAGGCTGCTACTTAGATCCATTGTGGTTAGTCAGCAGTGAAGGTCTGTTGGGACCAAGATATTTAACATTATTATACAAAATCTCAAGTGTCAGGAACAAAACATATATTATTGGAAACACAGAGCTTAAAGTTTCCCCACGGCAAGTGGTGCACTTCTAGCTGCAAGTGTAGGGAAATCAACTTAGGACCCGGATCTGGTGGGTCCAAGCCATGAATTTCCTTTAAAGCCTGTGTTCAAAATATTCTGAACTTATTTTGATATCTGTGTTAAATTTTCCAAAAGTATTCAGCAAATCAAGTTCAGCTTGTTCATGCGTAAATTAGACCACATGTGGTGGTATCATCTTCTTGGGATATTTTTATACTTTACGGAGATAATGTGATAATTCAGAACAGATGGCATTTGAAACATAAAAATATTTTATGATGATGTCATGATACACAGTCTCTTCTGCCACACTGAGGCATGCACTACATTTAAGTTGCACAATGAACAGTTCATTGGGATTTGATTGTGGTCAAAAATAGTCATGTGGGTGGGCAGGGTAAGATGCTGCACACTCTTCTGCAAGTTATTGAATTTGAACAAAGGGGAATTCGTGCCGGGAGACAGTTATCATGAGGCAGATGTGCTACATGTGCTGTTCATTGTTTGCTGACCTATTTGGAAGGTGAGGATTTTGGGTGCCACTTACACCATTTAAAGACCATTTGCCTTCCGCCATTGCAGGACTGCTTGTCGTCAAGCACAACAGGGACCTTGGCCTTTTTTGAGCATGGAATGAAAGATAGGGACAAGTTTAACTTTTAGTGTCAAGGGCAGGCAGTGAGCTACCTCTTGTCATGCATGGTGTTTAGGAGTGGAAAGAAGAGCAAAAAGAAAAGGAGGTACAACAAAAGTTTTCAGCATGTGTCCTTCAGATTCCACTCACCTCAGCCAAGATTTGCCCTACTCTTTTAAGGTGGGGGGGGGTGCATTCAGGTTACAAGCAACAGCAAAAGGTTTCTGAGGGCAAAAAGGATGCAAGAGTTTCCGATAGGCCACCCAGATTGTCTGATGCAACTTCTCGGGCCCTTCGGGAAGCAGGAAGAGCGAGAACGTGATTCCCTTCAGGGAACTGACAACCCTCAAGGCAACATCACCAAAGGCATGGCAACATGTAGCTAAGTAAATGATTGGGAAGTGCTTAGCTCCTCAGATCTGACTGCAATACCAAACATTATTTAATGATCTTTCCAGGGTTATCAAGGTAAGAATTCCACATCTTGAGCTTTGAAAACACCTGTGCCACCTGCATCCCCACAAGTCAAATATCATAGAGCCAGAGTCAGAGGTATTTACAGCAGAGGAGTTAACCTTTAGGTCAAGTCCATGCCAGCTCCCTGCAGAGCAAGCCAGTCAGTCCCTCTGCCATCACCGTAGCCATAATAGTATATTTCCTTCACATTCCCATTTATTTTACTTTTGAAATTATTGACCGTTATTATTACTCAAAATAATTTAAAGTTTTGTGTCATTTGCAAATATTGGAATGATGACCTATACATCAAAGTCTAGGTATGTATACCTTTCTGTGAGCCAAGAGACAAGCGTTCATTGCTACTCTCTGTTCCCTGTTACTGAGTACTCACACTGTCCCTTTTATTCCACCACGAGCCTTCATTTTGCTGGCAATTATGTGGCACCTTGTGAAAGGTTTTTCCCACCATTCCCAATTCCCGTCATGCTCCTACAATCACTTTTCCTGACTTCCTTTACCTCAGATGCACACCCTGCGTCTCCTCACTATCAGAATCCTTACTTCTTCAAACTTTACAATCGTGCTCACAAAATTAACATTATTCAACCCTGGCAGGTATATTCTCAAAACAGCTCACAATGTAAATTCTTCCTTGCTGGAGAAGATATTACATTAAATGGAGGAAGCCATAGCTCCCAAGGCATCCTTTCCCAACTGAAGGAAAAGGTCCTGCAAGATTGTGATATGAGGAGAGATTGGGTCGACTGGGCCTGTGTTCACTGGAATTTAAAAGAATGAGAGGGGACATAATTGAAACATAATATTCTGACAGGGCTGGATGCAGGGATGGTGTTCCCTTTGGCGGGGGGTGGGGGGAGTCTAGAACAAGGTGTCACCATCACAGGATATGAGGTAGTAGACAGATTAGGACTGAGTTGAGGAGAATTGTCTTCAATTCGTGAAACTACGGAATTCTCTACCACAGAAGGTTGTGTAGGCCAAGTCACTGAAAGTCTTTAGGAAAAAAACAGATAGATCTCTAGATTCTTAAGGTGTCGAGGGACATGGGTAGAGCACCAGAGTAGGGTGGCAAGATAGAGACTCAGCCATGATCACATTGAATGGTGCAGCAGGCTCATAGGGCCGAATGGTCTACTGCTGTTCCTTATTTCTATATTTCTACATGGCAGAATGAAAGGCGGGGCGGGGGGGGGGGGGGGGGGAGTGGAAACCGGGGAAGACATTCTGAAGGGTTTTGCCACAGTTCCCTTGCCCTCTGCTCTTCTATCTAACCCTACACATGTCTGCGACTGACAACAATAACTGCTATTAACCATCACAAATTAATCTCTGCTTGCTCTGAGATGAAAAACTGACCCTGTTGCCCTCTTTCATTTCTCGTGCAAAATGTTCAAGTACCTTATTGTATGTGGCAACAAGCAGTCCCACTCCAGCAAAATGCTGTTCCCAGAACTCACAAGTTGATAGTGAAACCGAGAAAACTGCCCAGAAAGTTGCAGAAGTTCACCAGCAGCCTAATATGATCACAATAATATTTTGGCATTTTCCCAGCATCTTTAACATGGTAAAAATCTCCCAAAGCATTTCACAGCAGCATTATCAACCAAAATCTGACACAATGTCACATATGGAAAGTGGCCAAAAACCTCTTCAAAGAGATACAATTAAAGAAGCATCTTAAAGCAGAGACAGTTTGTGAAGTTCCAGGGAGAAAATTTAAGAGCTTAGGATCTAGGCAGCCGAAGCCACGGTCACTTATGGTAGAAAATTGGAGATGCAACAAGGAATTTCCCAGATTTTTTTTTCCCCATATTGGCCCTGGGGTTTTCACTCTGGGTTTTCGCCTCTCCCTGGAGATCACATGGTCTGGAATGGGGGGGTGGGGGTGAGTTAATAGGTTGTGATGAACAAAACATCGTAGCTGTGAGGGACAGCTCGGTGGATAGGATATTAGGATGTAGATAGGCTGGAAAATTGGGCGGGGATCCTGGATTCAGGATTCAATCCTGGACCGGGGAGCGGCGCGGGCTTGGAGGGCCGAAGGGCCTGTTCCTGTGCTGTATTGTTCTTTGTTCTTGTTCTTTATGCACAAGAGGCCAGGAATGCAGAAGCACAGAGATCTTGGAGGGGTGAAGGGCTGGAGGAGATTACAGAGATAAGGAGGGAGGGGGGTGGGGGCGGGGGGCATGGAAGGATTTGAAAACAAGGATGACAACTTTTAAATTGAGGCTTTGCCGGACTGGGAGCTAATGTCGGTCAGTGAGTGATAGATTGATAAGATTGTTGCCAATTTAGGCGACCATTAGGAAAATAAGGGTAGTTTTAAGGGAGTTATATTCGTATTAGTAAACATTAGAAATAAGGTATAGTTTTAAGTGGGTTTAACTGAATATTTCTGTAGAAGGAAGAATAAAACCAATAGTTAGATTCATGCTAGACAAAGGTTTTTGTATGTGTGGGGGTTGGTTTCAATTCCAACTGTGCTTTTACTGTGCTGAGAAAGGGTTACAGAGTGAAGAGTAAATAAACTAACAGAACTGTGTGTTTATTGCTTCACAACTGGGGCTTTCTAAGGTAGGAAGCCTATTTTTCTTAGTTTAACTGACTTTGTTGGCAGTTGAAGATAGCACCAGGGAGTGAACATCTCTTAACTCTGTCAGAAGAAGCTATTCAGGACAAGGGAGATGTAACGAGGCAGACTTCCCAAAGATGCAGATACAATCCAGATAACTAGGGAATTGGGACAGATCGAATATCTGAAAAAGACTGAAGAAAGCAGAGACCAAGGCATTGTTCAGGAGAATTCAAAATTGCAAACAAATTGTTCTGAGTTAAAGAGATAGTTGCAGTAACCAAAGTTAAAGTGGGAAAGCAGACTTCAAAGGTATCATAGAATCATAGAAACCCTACAGTGCAGAAAGAGGCCATTTGGCCCATCGAGTCTGCACCGACCACAATCCCACCCAGGCCCTACCCCCATATCCCTACATATTTACCCGCTAATCCCTCTAACCTACGCATCTCAGGACACTAAGGGGCAATTTACCATGGCCAATCAACCTAACCCGCACATTTTTGGATTGCAGGAGGAAACCGGAGCACCCGGAGGAAACCCACGCAGACACGAGGAGAATGTGCAAACACCACACAGACAGTGACCCAAGCCGGGAATCGAACCCAGGTCCTTGGAGCCGTGAAGCAGCAGTGCTAACCACTGTGCTACCATGCCACCCTTGCAACAGAGATGGAGGTTAAGTGGTCTTGGGGGTGATGGTGGGGTAGGTGGCAGCTCAGTTCATGGACAGATATGGCATCAAAATTGCAAATGGAATGGTTTAGCCTCAGATAGTGGCCAGAGAGAGAGTCATACAGTCCAGAAAAGGCCCTTCGGCCCATCGAGTTAGTGGCAAGTGTTAGAATGTAACCAGTGACAACTTTGTATTGGATGTAATGTGATCAATGGGAATAAGATGTAAGGATCAGCTGACCCAGTAAACCATGGAACCAATTATAGAATGATGTAATAGTCAGCTGACCAGTTGATTCACCATAAATAAGAAACTATGTAGAATTGTGGAGGTAAATCAAACATTCAATGCCATTTCCAAAGATTCTGGGAATCAATCGTAAAGAAATTGTGAACAGTTAGTACAACAGTCAACATAAAAAAAATTCAGAGTTGAAAATCCTGGATACTGGATTCACTGATAAAAGTGGAGCAGAAGCTTTGTTTTAAAAGAGTCATTTGGAAAACCTGGACTGGATTTCATTATGCAAACCGCTTTGTGCAAAGCATTATTGTGAAAGAGAATTTAAAACCATGTTTTGGGAGTGGAGTTTGTAAACTCTCATATGTCAGTCATCTGGGGAGGGGGGGGTGGGGCAGAGTCTGCGAAGAAATCCACGGATACTAACTTGGGTTCAGAGTGCGGTGCGTGATTTGACACAGCCAGTCAGTGTGTTACTGAGATCTGTGTTAACCTTAAAATATGTTTACATTTGTGAAGTTAATAGGGGAGTAAAGGATAGTGTAATATAATCCAACTTTTCATATTTAAAAAATGTTTTTTTTCTTTGTTGTTAAAACTAATTTGTGCTTCCGTGACTCTATTCCACCACATTTTCTAAAATAAATAAAACATTACAATTTTTTGAGCCAGGGTTCCACTCTTGGAACTTCCCATCCAGTTATTACTGGGATCGTAACACTACAGGGTGGCAGAATATTACAACTAGCTCAACATGACAGAGGTTGCAGGCTGCCCAGGAGAGCACTGGAATAGTCACATCCAGAAGTAACATAAGGCATTAGTGAGGGGTTCAGCGGCAGAGATGGAGGTTAAGTGGTCTTGGTGATGGTGGGGTAGGTGGCAGCTCAGTTCATGGTCAGATAAAGCATCAAAATTGGTGCTTTATCTGAATGGTTCAGCCTCAAATAGTGGCCAGAGAGAGAGTCATACAGTACAGAAAAGACCCTTCGGCCCATCGAGTCAGTGACAAGTGTTAGAATGTAACCAGTGACAACATTGTATTGGATATAATGTGATCAATGGGAATAAGATGCAAGAGTCAGCTGACCCAGTAAACCATGGAACCAATTATAGAATGATGTAATCGTCAGCTGACCAGCTGATTCACCATAAATAAGAAACTATGTAGAATTGTGGAGAGCTTGGAGTGGCCTAGGGTGAGGCCCCATGTTTGGAGTAATGATGTTTCTTTATTAAACCCTTTCTTTGATTTATAAGTTGGAGTAAGTTTTGCTGTAATTTCATTAGCTGCATTTTGAAGAGTTCCTTCTGAAGAAGCAGCAAGAAAACCAAAATTGTGGCGGGAACCATTGACTACATTTGTTCTTCCCAATATTTTGTTGGAGGATATTCTTCATAATCCAATACTGGATGTTAGACAAGACGTTTTAGCACAATGGCATTAAGTTCTTCTTCTGTAAATGACATGGCTCCAAACAAAAAAAATGAGTACTCGGAGTTATGCTATCACTTCTTAGAGATACTCACGGGTTTTCTGGGATCGATCTCCACTGTGAAAATTCCTGGGTTACTGTTGACCAGTTCCAAATTCAGAATCTCAATAGTAGAATTAGCCAAAGGGATGGTCTGCCAAGTCCATCTGCAGAAAGAATTGTGACATAGTCACAGTTATTGCACAGAAAGAAAATCTTTAATTTAAACCAAAAAAAACAACAGAGAACTTGAATGCATCAGTAAATAATTCATCTGGTGTGCCGTCTTCAGAAAGATTTCCGCATTATACAATAAGTGTCAACACAAGACATTGGCTGAAATGTAAACAGAAAATGCTGGAAAATCTCAGCAGGCCTGACACTATCTGAAATGTTCTGGCTGTTCCCACAGGCAGGATTTTTCAGTCCCACTGATGGCAATCACTCCCACCCGTCCCCCCCAGTGCCCGCCGTGAATTCCCCGGCAGCAGAGGGTGTGAACAATGGGAAAACACATTGAAAGCAGCAGGATCAGAAGATTCCACCTCCGACCAATAGTGACCCCCCACCGCCGCCACAAAACACACTGCTGAGGGGGCAAGGGAACACATGCAGGAAATACCACCATCAAAATAACAGTCAAAATATAATTTCAATAATGCACTGAGATGTAAAAATGTCATTTTAAATTAAAGCAGCAAATTCTTTGAAAAAGTGTAATTTTTACCGATTTCCCCAGGGCTGGTGCATTGGTGTTATTGATAGGCATTTTGACATGATACAGATGCTCAGCTGTTGTTTAGAATTATACAGGAATAAGTAGAAAATTCCCACCATGCTTCTCCGACATGCTTTTTAAGTTGACCGTATGTTAAAGTGAAAACAGATGCAAAGCCATCGACAGAATATTCCCATCAGTGAAGGAAGCTTGTCAAATGTAAGACTGGTTAGAATTTAAGACATTTTATTTCACTGATCTCTGTTGTCTATTTATTTTCCTCTCCTCTCATGTATACGTACATACAGACATACAAATTAGAAGCAGGAGTGGATCACTCGGCCCCTCAAGCCTGCTCCGCCATTTAATAAGATCATGGCTGATCTGATTCAAACCTCAACCAAAATTCCTACTTACCCTCGATAAGCTTTCACCTCTTTGTTAATCTAGCTCTGCCTTAAAAATATTCAAGGACTCTGCTTCAACTGCCTATTGAGGACGAGAGTTCAGCGATTTATGACTCTCAAAGAAAATATTTCTCCTCATCTCTGTCTTAAATGAGCGACCCCTTATTTTTAAACAGTGACCCCTCGTTTTAGATTCTCCAACAAGAGGAAATATCCTCTCCACACCCACCCTGTCAATATCCCTTGGCAATCTCTCACCATTTAGATAAGAAGCCTCTTCTAACTCTTCCTACTGTAATGGACAATTTCACATTTGTCCACATTATACTCCATATGCCAGATTTTTGCCCATTCACTTAACCCTATCTATATCCCTTGGTAGCCTCCTCATGTCCTTTTCACAATTTACTTTCTTACCTAACTTTGTGTCATCAAATTTAGCAACCATACCTTTAGTAGAGGCTATTTCATCCAACCAATTGTGTTGGTATTGGTCTTCTTTGTAAGCAATAGTCTCAATTGCATTTTGGCACTGGTGGGATTGTTAGAGAAGATGACGACGAAGCTCCATGGATGCCTGGAGCAGGCAAGTCCGGACTGTTGCGCTGGGTGGATTTGAATGGGTTAGGGAGAGGGGTAAGGGGAGGGAGGGTGGGGTTAAGGAAGGGAGGAGGGTTCAACCGGGGCGGGAGGGGAGGGGGGGCTGCCCCACTTTTGGCAAAGGGAGCCCCCAAAAAGTGACCCCCTTCCTTCCCACCCTTTAAACCTTTGAGTGAAGAAGTCAGGCTTCCTGTTCCCGCCTGGCTGCCCATGCCAAACATTTTATGGTGTGAGCAGCGTGTTATCATAACATGTCTAATTGACCCTTGAATTAAATATGGTGGGTGGGCTCCCCATTTCAGCACCCACCACCCGACTCTGTATTGTGCACAGAGATTTGTGGGAAGATGGGGGGAATGGGCACTCACCTATTTTATGTGCCCACTTGCAGGAAACACAGAACATTCAGCCCTTTGTGTTAGTAAGTCTCTCTTGCTTTTTAAAGTTAATCTTGCATCCTCATTGGATCCTCACTCTCGACCCTTTAGCCAGAGGAAAGAATCTGCTTCTATTTATCATGTCTAAGTCATTTTATCATTTTAAACACATCTATGAAAAATACATAAATTTTTCACATTCTCTTTGTATATTGCTTTATCTGGGCAGCAACCTTGTGAATCTCAGTGCTACGCACAGTAGTCTCAGAGGTATTATTGAGATTTTATATCGGCTTATCATTACCTCTTCTCTCTTATATTTTACAACTTTTGTGATTAAAGCTAGAACTCCATTAACATTCTGAATGATATCATCCACTTGGATGTGCTCTCATTAACATTATATAAAGCTGTATCCGAAATTCCTTTGCTCTGCCATTGCACCAAGTCTACTTCATTCAGGATATAATGACGTCAATTATTTATTTCCAAAAGGTATCGCTACTTACCTACTGACATTAAATTCTATCTACCAATTTTTAGCTTATTCCCACATCTTATCAATATCCTGTTGTAGTTCCTCTGGTCTTCTAAATAATTAATTTACTTCCTATTTTGCTGTTATTTGCAAATTTGAATGCAGCTCTCAGTAGGCTTACATACATATCATTGATGAAGCAGTGAACAATTCTTTCATTTTTACGTTAAATCATCTGTGTCTTTGGCCCTTCTTTTCAATTTATAACAGGGCCTGGTTGTACATGCCTGAACTGCAACCCACAGGTCTACTCATGCACAATTTGCAGATTTAAAAATTGACATTTATATTTTCCAAATATACTTTGACACTTCAATTATACTTTGTTAAAATGTTTAAATATCATTTATTACTCAGTTGAAAATAATAGAGCCTCACTTGGCTATTTAGTTAGTGCATGTCTATTTCTATAAGTAGTCATGATGTGGAGATGCCGGCGTTGGACTGGGGTAAACACAGTAAGAGTTTTAACAACACCAGGTTAATGTCCAACAGGCTTATTTGGTAGCAAATGCCATTAGCATTCGGAGCGCTGCTCCTTCGTCAGACGAACACATCTCTCTTTAACCTGTGCTTAATGCTCCCTCCACTCACATTGTCTGTATCTTTAAGACCTGGTTGGTTGTAGAGATTCGCATTCTAATCAATATTCTGTAACTTGATTTTGTGTCTCTGTATGCCCCGTTTGAGAGCAGATTTCCACTCCATCTGACGAAGGAGCAGCGCTCCGAAAGCTAATGGCATTTGCTACCAAATAAACCTGTTGGACTTTAACCTGGTGATGTTAAAACTCTTACTGTATTTCTATAAGTGCAGCTTTACCATCGATATTCTACAAATTAAGTTTTAATCTTGCTATACTTAGTGTTTTCCCTACAAATTGTGTTAGCATAATCAACACCATAGATGACATAAAACTTTGATTTTAAATTCAAAAGTATTCTCATCAGTGAAGGTGAGGAACTGAGAATGGAGAATAATTGCTATGGAGGAGCAAGAATTGTTGTTCTTGTCTTATGCACTAATTCTCCATTCCCATTGAATTCATTGTCACACGTGGTGCAGACATTGGCAGAATACTTTGACATTATTCTGCATTCAACAGCTTTCAAAAGGTATCACATGCATTCATTTGTGATCACCTCATTCATAAGTAATCATTTAGCCATCATTTGACATTTCAAGTAACCAAATGACAATCAATTAACATTAAATGAAATCATATAAAGCTCAAACAATATTATTACTGATCATTTAGCATCATTTAATTGTCTTCAAAGCACTCAGAGTACGTCAACTGACATCAAATCAAGCTCAGATCTGGTTCGTGAGGAAAAAATCTAATTTATGGCAACCACAACAAAATTTGACTGAGTTTCAGACATCATTTGACATCAACAATATTTTGCCCTGGATATTATTAAGTGCCAGCCGATGCAGTATTTTAAGCATGCATCATGTAGATTGTGCAACATAGGATCAGTGCGCAAACCACGAGTGGGGTTGCCAACATGCTGTCCTTCCCCCTGCACCTGTGATTTTAGGAAACTATTCTCCTTTCCAATGATGAAAAATTTGTCTCATCTTATCCATGCCTCCACACCCACCCACCTTGGACCATTATCTCTCCAAGGTATTAGCCCACTGGCCTCCTGGAAAAGTCATTTCATATTCCCACTTTTCAGAATTTCATTTATTCCATTGAGTCTGACACACATGTAAACATAACCTCTAGAAGCATAATTAATATGTATGAACGGTACACACATTCATCATTGTTTCTTCTAAATTATCGTGGTAGGGTGGATATCAAACTGGCTAATACCTCAACTGTTAAGTAAAAATATGGTATTTGTAAAATAATTTTCCAATTTCTGTATCTGTGTATAACAGCTTATAATAACTCATTCCATTGCACACGGAGAGAAAAGCTCTGAAATGAAACTGTTCTACACTTGATGTTAATTTTCACCCACACTTTCTTTGTTTTTTGTTTGTGTTGCCAGCAGTTTAGTTCGCTGTTTAAAATATAAGGGAGCGGTGGGCAAATTTGCCCCCAAAAGCCCTGAAAAAGTCAATCAAGGGATGAGCAATGAGAGAAATGTCACTTCTGTAAGAGGAAGTGACAGGCTCAGTAAGGAGCTGCTCCTCCAATCACAGGCTGTTTCTCCCTCACACTGGGAAAGTAGGGAAGGTGAGTGGAGGCATTAAACAAGGGCTGAGGAGCAGAGCAGGGGCTGTGAGAGAGGCTGCTGGGCCAAAAGCAAGTGAGACACGAGCGATGGGGAAAGCAAAGAAAGTTGTGAGGGTGTCGTCAGGCCTGGGAAAGCGAGGCTGGGTAGGAAGGGAGGTGAGGCCGGGTGGCAAGGCTGGCAGGAGGGGCGGCAGAGAGGGAGGAGGTCGGCAAGGAAGTAGGGGGTCGGCAAGGAGGGAGGGGGTCGGCAAGGAGGGAGGGGGTCGGCAAGGAGGGAGGGGGTCGGCAAGGAGGGAGGGGGTCGGCAAGGATGGAGGGTGGGTTTCGGCAAAGGGGGAGGGTTTCGGCAAAGGGGGAGGGGGCCGGCAAAGGGGGAGGGGGCCAGCAAAGGGGGAGGGGGCCGGCAAAGGGGGAGGGGCGGCAAAGAGGGTGGGGGCTGAGGGGGGCTGCAAAATGGGAGGACGCAGCAAAGGGGAAACAAAGAAAATTACAGCACAGGAACAGGCCCTTCGGCCCTCCAAGCCTGCACCAACCATGCTGCCCGAATGAACTAAAAACCCCCTACCCTTCCAAGGACCCATATCCCTCTATTCCCATCCTATTCATTTATTTTTCAAGGCGCCCCTTAAAAAGGGGAGAGGGGAGCTGAAAAGAGGGAGAGGGGGGGCTGAAAATGGGGTAAAGGAGGCTGAAAAGAGGGAGAAGGACCAGGAAGGAGAGAGAACAGTTTTAATCGTGTCAACAGAGGAATTGTGAGCTAACCGGGAGCCAGGGAAACCTGAAGCAGCTGAGATAATGAATTCTTTTCACAGGAACAGAAATAGACCTTTCAGCCTGTTGAGCCTATTCAATATGATAATGGCTGATCGAAGACTTCAATGCCTTTTACACATACTATCCCCATGATGCTTTACCTTGTTAATCAGAAATCTATCAATCTCTACAGCAAACAGACTCAATGACTGAGTTTCCACAACCCTCTGGGGTCGAGAATTCCAAAGATCCACAATCCTCGAGGCAAAGAAATTACTCCTCATCTTGGTCCTTAGTGGCATCCCCCTTATTTTGAAACTGTGCCCCCGGTTCTCCTCAACCAAGGGGAGCATCTTACCTGCATCTGCCTTGTCTATTCACTTAAGTATTTTGTAGGTTTCAATGAGATCACTTCTTATTCTTTGAAACCCTAGAGAATATAGGCCCAGTTTGCTGAATCTCTTTTCATAAAACAGTCCCGCCATCCCTGGAACAAATCTGGTGAACCTTTGTTGCACTCCTTCTGTGATAATATCCTTTCTGAGGTAAGGGGACCAAAACTGCACACAGTACTCCAGGTGCGGTCTAACCAAGCTTCTATACAATTGAAGCAAGACCTCACTACTCCTGCACTCAAATCCTTTTACAATAAAGGCTCACATTCCATTAGCCTTCTAATAGCTTGCTGCATCTGCATGTTGGCCTTAAGTGACTTATGGACAAATGGATGTGAAGTCTCTATTTTAAGGTTGCATAAATTCAGGAGCTACAATATGAGGAAAAATGTTGTAAATGATATTGTAATGAATACTGTGATAATTGGATAATTTAATTATTTCGTAAGAATGATTTGCACTTATATTGGATCACATCTCAGAACATTTCACATACTGTGAATTACTTGAGGTGCAATAACTGTATAGAGAACAAACAATGCAACCAAAATCTCAAGAGCCCTTGAAACAAAAACAAAATTGACGTCTACAGTAGGCATTAATTTAAATGCCTCATTTGTTTTGTCAGTGTCCAGGGTGCATGGACAATAGTGCGTGGATGTAATTGATCGCACGTCTCAAATAACAAACTGCTTTAATGTCTGTTTACAGCAACTGATGCCTGAAAATTATGAAAATTACTCTTGATGTCTGATGGCCAATGATCTTTTCTTATGACGAATGGATGCTTGTGATTGCTACAAA
Organism: Mustelus asterias; assembly: GCF_964213995.1. NCBI lineage: Eukaryota > Metazoa > Chordata > Chondrichthyes > Carcharhiniformes > Triakidae > Mustelus > Mustelus asterias. The sequence goes on along the minus strand of NC_135817.1, from coordinate 32,164,564 downwards.
CACTTTGGCTGGAACTCTACCACCTCATCCGCCACAGAATCAGTGTGGCCAAGGGTCCAACAACAGAAATTTTTGTTGACCTCGGGCAAGAATTTCCGGTCTCGCCCGAGTGAGACCATAAAATTCCACATAAGTGCATATGATCCCTTTTGAATACAAATGATCGTTTCTATAAATTTACCATAGCTGTGATGGCTTTTGTACAATTGTGACTCCTGAAGTAACCATGAGAGATCAAAAGAAATGGCAAGTGAGTGCCTTAATGGCAAATGATGACTGTTTCTGACTTAAAAACCCATTACAAATTACACCTTTGCTTGGCAAATGACATTACTGAATGTTCTGAACATTACTGAATGTTCTGGTAGGCAAACCAAACTAATTACAATAGATAAACACTCAAGTACAAGAAATATCACAGAGTATGGAGGGAAGACAGAAAAATAGGATTCGAGGAAATGGATATGATGGGAGACTCAGGATCGACACCAGCAATGTTACCAACACCAATGCTGACACTGGTATTTTTTTCTAGATCGTCAGTGGGTGAGGATCAGAACTGGAGCAAATCTTTACTCAATCTTACATTTATTTACAGAGTTAAACATTTTGAGCACAGACCCCTTAACTCAACCATATTATCGTTCAATAAGTATCATTTTCTCTGTGCTCAAGTGAAACCTCAGTTATTGCCCATCACCTGTATACAGTAATTAATATACAATTAACTACCTGCACTGGCACCATCATCAGCACTGACATTGGCACAAATTGGCAACAACATTGCCAATGGCAGTAGTATAGGTGACTTTCCCTTAACAAATCCATGCTGACTGTCCCGAATTAATCTGTACCTTTCTAAAAATTGGCCGGAACCTTCCCAAAAGTGTTGGTTCGGATGAGAAAATTTAGTGTGAAGCTTGCAGGCTGCATGGCCAGCTTTTCTCACTGTATTGAACGAAACTTTGCAATTTCAAAAGAGGAGCGAGATTCACACCATTGATTGGAGTGGCGGGGTCTAAGAACGGCAACAACAGCAGGAACCGTAAGATCAGTGCAAGGTCACGCCAGCTCAATGGAAAGATAGGAAGAGAGTGGAAGTAGTGATATCAAGCCTGAAATCAGGTTCATGTCATTCCTGGATGTAAGCTGATTACGTCACCAGCAGGGGGTAGAGAAGATCTCATTGTGAGATCTTGCCGGCACAAATCCCGTCCTTGGCCTCCTGCAAGATTTAGTGGTCATTCCGGGATTTGCACCCGCCTCCAATGGCCATTGATTTATATCAACCCTTAACCCTTTTTCCAATAATTCTTCCACCACCGAGGTTAGGCTGGCTGGCCTGTAATTACTGGTCTATCCCATGCTCCCTTCTTAAACAACATTAACAGTACTTGAGTCTTTGGCCTGAAGCCAAAGAGATTTGGAAAACGTAGTCAGATCCTCAGCTATTTTCTCCCTTGTGGGATATATTTCATATGGGACCAGCAATTTATGTACTTCCAAAGATGCTAAACTCCTTAGCATTGTCTCTCTCACTTTGCTTTTCTCATGCAATATTTACAACCCTCCTCCTTAACTACAATGTCTGCATTGCTCTTTCTTTGGTGAACATAGACTCATTCTTTGAGAATTCTGCCCACGACTTCCACCTCAACATGAGGGTTACCTTTTTTACTCTCTGATCTGTCCTACTCTTTCCTCTTGCTCCTTATGTATCTGCAAGACATCTTTGTGATTTCTTTAATTTTAATTGCCAATATGTTTTCATGTTTCTTTTTGTTCTCCTAACTTTTTCCTTTACTTTTGCCTTTTCACTTTCTATTCTTCTCTAGGTTTTCTGCTAATTGTGTTCTTAGTGTCTGAAATAAGTGCCGCGATTCTCTCAAAAGTGCTGAATTGGCGGGAAAACTGTTCTAAATCCTGACTGTTTTTTCAGTTCAGCTTCTCACCTGAATCTCCGCACTCTGTGCAATAAAGAGATCCCAGTCATGAACCTCATTAAAAACTCAGGGGGATGGGGCCTATTCGCGCCAGAGTTTGACAGTTCTGGAATTCTACGCATGCAACAGTGGTCCCGATCTGTCAGACTCCCCGTTTGCTGGCCAGCTCGATCGCTGGCCAGCCCGGGACCCCCACAGTGAATTCCACCGGAATGAAGTACTCCTGGTGAGGTGAGAGATTCAATCGGGACCTGAAAGTTCCCAATAATAAACTGATAAACATATTTGAAATACATTTTTAAAAGATTTAAATTACTTATCTGCCTTCCCGCTGGTTTCCAGCGTGGTCTGACCGGTGACTGTTCGCCAGCTTTGGGAGATGCGCAAGCGTTCCCGGCGCATGCGCAAAGCCCAGTTCAAGGCCGACGACGCACATCTCCCACCTTGACCCACCAGAAAAGCACGAACCAGAATCTGAGATGACTGGGGAAGAGGTCACACACATGGTACTAACATGAAAATACTGAATTGTTACAGCATGGAAGGAGACCATTTGTTCAGTGCTGACTCTCTGCAAGGACAGCTCAGTTAATTCCAATGTCCTGCCCCCACTTCCTTATAGCTTTGCAATTGTTTTCTCTTCATTTCATTTTCCATTTCCCATGTTTGTTCTGAACCCGCTATGTCTCGTCCTTGAACATCTCCCACTGCTGACATTAATTTACCTTCAAGTGGCTGTTTCCAGTCCACTTCCAGAAAATTACATCTTAACTTGTAAAATTGGGCTTCCCCAAATTTAAAACTTGTATTCTTGGTCTATCTTTGTCCTTTCCTGCAATTGAGCTTGGAGTATGGACGCATTAGGATTCAATAATCTGATTATTAACCTTTGAACAAATTTCCCAATGCTTGTTGCAAGTGTGAATTCCCAGAATGATGTCTCAAATGGGGTAGCTGATAGAATAGAGAGGGTGAAACTGTTCCCCTTGGTGAAAGGATCAAGAACCAAAGGACAAAGGGCAAAAGAAACAGAGCTAACAGGAAAGACTTTAATGCAGTGAGTGGTTAGTGTCTGATGCACTGCCTGAGTGTGTGACAGAGGTCAATTTAATCATGATTTTTAAATGGGAAATGGGAAATGGAATGAAGAGAAAACAATTGCAAAGCTATAAGGAAGTGGGGGCAGAGCATTGGAACTAACTGAGCTGTCCTTACAGAGAGTCAGCACTGAACAAATGGTCTCCTTCCATGCTGTAACAATTCAGTATTTTCATGTTAGTACCATGTGTGTGACCTCTTCCCCAGTCATCTCAGATTCTGGTTTGTGCGGCAGAAATCAGCAAAGGTCAGGCCATACTTTGCAGTGGTTCATGTGATGCAGCCTTCAGACTGAGCAGACCATCTCAGGCCTCAGCTGCCATAAGGAAAAGGCTATCGCAGTCCCAAAGGGGCCTGCAGAATTGTAGCCACGTCACAGTCGCCTGTTACTGGAGCAGCATTGGATTAAAATGGGACAGAATTGGAGGCCATTAACAAACGCACAGTGAAATGAGTAGGGAGATGTTTCTGCCATTGAAAACTTGCATTTAGGTTTAGTCTGCAGAATTTCTATTTCATGGAAGAGTGCCAAGGACCTCATTGACACCCCATGCCCCATATTTAAAATATTTTTCTATAAATCACAAAAGGGCCATGCTCCTCCCTAACTATATAACCATCTGTAGTTCTCAGACCATCCTCTACCTGAACGCTCCATTCTTCTGATTACAACATTTTATGAATTTTCACACTCTTCATTCCACCGCTAGTAATTGTGCATTCAATTAACGAGACACCACTTCCTGAAATTCACTCTAAATTCCCCCACCTCCTATCTTATTAGGTGCACTGGCCATGCTAAATTCTCCCTCCACGTACCTGAACAGTCACCAGAGTGTGTCAACTAGGGGATTTTCACAGTAACTTCATTGCAATGTTAATGTAAGCCTACTTGTGCTACGAATACGTTTTTAAAACTTCAAACTTTCAAAAGAATGTAAACTTTAAAAAAACTTTTAAAACATTTTTAAACTTTAAACTTATCTCTTTACTCAGTCTCTGAGCAAGCTTTTGATCACCATTACTAATCTCTCATTCTTTAGTGTTCAATTTCAAGTTAAATGACAGCAAAATAATTTTTCTTTAAGTCACGGTAAGTGCTCCCAAGCAGATTACACTGAAAAATAACATCACAGTACCACCTCTCTCGAGGATGAAGCTCAAGAGCTTTCCGAGCTCAGTGTCCAATTGCAACACCCACCTTAAAGACTGCGCTTGGAGGGTTCACTCAGAAGTAATTAAAATGAAAATCTCCCAGGAGATAGAAGAGCATGATAGACATGCACGATAGTCCTGGGTATAACCAGAAAGTGTTCTTGGAACTGCAACGCACGGCATTCACACTATACACACATCTTTTATTATAATTATATCACTATTTCTTACTGTCTTCAAGTTGGTGCTCAGTTATGACAATTTTAGTGGGTCTGCCACACAAAAGAAACCTAGGATACTTGTTGGCGTTTACAGTTATCTCTACTTAGAAATTATTTGTTATGTAGTAGGGGACTTACTTTCCCAGCTCACACTGCAGCTCTGGAAGAGTAATTGGTGTTGGCTTCATTGCAATGAGGTTTAGTTCATACCAAAACTCTCCCACGAGATCCGAGTGGAAGGTAACACTGCAAATAAGAACAGATAAGAGAATTTTATTTCACTACTCAAATATAAAACAACAATCAAGCTTTTGTTATTCATTACATCACTTGTACCATTATATTGTTTGACGAGGATTTTATTGTTTGAAATTTGCATCCCAGGGTATTGAAAGAAATGTCAGAGGTAATAGTGGATGCGTTAGTGATTATTTATCAAAACTCGTTGCATTCTGGGGTAGTGCCGGTTGATTGGAAAACGGCTAATGTTACGCCGCTGTTTAAAAAAGGAAGGAGACAAAAGGCGGGTAACTATAGGCCGGTCAGCTTAACGTCTGTAGTAGGGAAAATGCTGGAATCCATTATTAAAGAGGAGATAGCAGGGCATCTGGATAGAAATGGTTCGATCAATCAGACGCAGCATGGATTCAAGAGGGGAAAGTCGTGCTTGACGAACATGTTGGATTTTTATGAAGATGTGACTAGGGCGGTTGATGGAGGAGAACCGGTGGATGCGGTGTTTTTGGATTTCCAAAAGGCGTTTGATAAGGTGCCCCATAAAAGGCTACTGAAGAAGATTAGGGCACACGGAGTTGGGGGGAGTGTGTTAAAGTGGATTGGGGACTGGCTATCCGACAGGAAGCAATGAGTCGGAATAAATGGGTGTTTTTCCGGTTGGAGGAAGGTAACTAGTGGCGTGCCGCAGGGATCGGTACTCGGGCCGCAACTATTTACCATTTATATAGATGATCTGGAGGAGGGGACGGAGTGTAGGGTAACGAAGTTTGCAGACGACACAAAGATAAGTGGAAAAGTGAATCGTGTGGAGGACGGAGAAGATCTGCAGAGAGATTTGGACAGGCTGAGTGAGTGGGCGAGGATATGGCAAATGGAGTATAACGTTGAGAAATGCGAGGTTATACACTTTGGAGGAAATAATAACAAATGGGATTACTATCTCAATGGAAACAAATTAAAACATGCTACCGTGCAAAGGGACCTGGGGGTCCTTGTGCATGAGACGCAAAAGCCCAGTCTGCAGGTACAACAGGTGATCAAGAAGGCAAATGGGATGTTGGCCTATATTGCGAAGGGGATAGAATATAAAAGCAGGGATGTCTTGATGCACCTGTACAGGGCATTGGTGAGGCCGCAGCTGGAATACTGTGTGCAGTATTGGTCCCCTTATATGAGGAAGGATATATTGGCATTGGAGGGAGTGCAGAGAAGGTTCACCAGGTTGATACCGGAGATGAGGGGTTTGGATTATGAGGAGAGGCTGAGGAGATTGGGTTTGTACTCGTTGGAGTTTAGAAGGATGAGGGGGGATCTTATGGAGACTTATAAGATAATGCGGGGGCTGGATAGGGTGGAGGCGGAGAGATTCTTTCCACTTAGTAAGGAAGTTAAAACTAGAGGACACAGCCTCAAAATAAAGGGGGGTCGGTTTAAGACAGAGTTGAGGAGGAACTTCTTCTCCCAGAGGGTGGTGAATCTCTGGAATTCTCTGCCCACTGAGGTGGTGGAGGCTACCTCGCTGAATATGTTTAAAGCGCGGATGGATGGATTCCTGATCGGTAAGGGAATTAAGGGTTATGGGGATCAGGCGGGTAAGTGGTACTGATCCACGTCAGATCAGCCATGATCTTATTGAATGGCGGGGCAGGCTCGAGGGGCTAGATGGCCTACTCCTGCTCCTATTTCTTATGTTCTTATGTTCTTATGAAATAGACATGACAATCAGCGAGATAGCACACATCAATTGTCAGCTTATTTCAACAGTTGCTAACGTCTGAACATTTAAAATAATTTTAATCAGGCAAACGAATAGGAGGCTCATTGCACCGCAATGAAAGTCCTACTATTGGAAAGGTTTATCACAGATTCATAGAATTGAAGTGCAGAAGGAGGCCATTCAGCCATCTGGCCTGCACTGACAAAAATCCCACCCAGGCGCGAGCCTATAATCCACATATTTACCCTGCTAACCCCCCTATACTAAGTGGCAATTTAACATGGCTAATCAACCTAACCTGCACACCTTTGGACTGTGGGAGGAAACTGCAGCACCTGGAGAAAACCTACACAGACACGGGGAGAATGTGCAAACTCCACACAGTCATCCAAGGCCAGATTTGCACCCGGATCCCTGGTGCTGTGAAGCAGCAGTGCTAACCACTCTGCCACTATGCCATTTGATGGTTAAATGCAGGAAAACACTTGTAATATAGTAAAGAAGACAGAATTTAGTAAACTACATGAATGCACCGAGGGCTCAGACAGGTAACTGCAGTCATGAAATTTTCTGACTTAGTAAAAAGTGTCCCATCAGACCCACTTTTGAGAGATGGGGGCAGTATAAGTACAGGCAAGCCTCTCCTGGAAACATCTTGGGAGCATTCGAGGGATGGCTGAATGCCGAGGCAGACTGGTTAAAAGCCGTACCTCTGTTCTCTGGGACTTTATCCAAGTTTTCTCCTAAATTTTTGGCCCTCTACCCCTCATAGCTCACACCACCCCTGACCCACTCCCCATGCCACCTCTATGCCCCAATGTCAAACTATGCTCTGCCCACCCCCAATAGCTCTTCATAATCTCAAAACATTTTCATGCCCATTCACTCAGTATATACTCTGTGCAGAACCAATGAGCCTTAGAGAAACAAAGGCATGTGTTGAATTGCTTACAAAATACCCATTCATTTTTCAAAACCGCTGTTACTATAACCCGATAAAAGTGTCAATCAGACCTTTGAAGTATCAATAACAGGAGCATTTGACACCTCACAAAACAAAGCGCAGAAAAATATTCATAAATATAAAAATTATAATATCATAAAGCTGTCAATCAAGTGAAGTTTTCTCTTCCCTGTACTTGTGTCAACAAAGTAAACGTTTTTATGGGAATCTGGGCTCTCAGCCACACAAGGGGAAACTAATACTAAAAGTAACTTTTAAATAAATTTTAAATATTTTAAACACAGACAAAAAACTCAGATAGTACTAAACAAAACATTAGGGAGTTAATGGACTTCAGGTATGGGAGCATTTGTTGCCAGCTACAAGCAGGCCTCAGCAAGGTTCCCCAGATATTCCTTTCTGCCACTGGCCATTGGGCAATCCATGGGTAAAACAGTCTGAAAAGAAAACCCATCTATAATTCCCCCCATCCCTTAGTTATGTGCAACAGGCAAAGTTGGCGGGCTACAGAAGTATCTTATTGAATAATTCTGGAGCAGAAATCTAACTTTGGGACACAATCCATCCCCTTCCATTTCCCACTGTTGACTCTCAGGTACACCCAAACACCCAAGTGAACAAATTCGACCCAGCATTTTGTCCTATTAATCGTGAAAACACTCATGGGAGTTTCAGCAACATGTAAACAAACTACTCTTTCTGAGGTTGGCTATTTCACAGCAACTCTAACTGGCCATTATTTGAGTTCTTATATAAATTATAGAAAATAGAATCAGTAATATGCATGGAAACAGGGAATATATTGGGAGCAATTTTACCATTTTTTTCCCCAAGTGCTCGGTGGACTTGGAACTGGGAGAGTTTCAGATCTGTCTTTTGGGAGTGTTTTCAGGTCCCCCCCCCCCCCCCCCCCCCGTCCCGTCCCGTCCCCCCCCCCCCCCGCCCCCCGCGATACGCACTCTGCAAGTCTGTTGCTCACTGCAGAAACCTATGGGCAGGGCATAACGTGCCCGAAACCCTTCAGAGGGAGGTAGTGCGCATGTGCAAGCCCCTGATGCTGCGCATGCGCATTAACAGTAGCAGGGGTCTGTCTGACAGACAAAGAGAGAGCTGTCAGGCCCTTGCCAGTGTAGGTTGCCTGAAGCAGCCACCTCCCTGCAATCGTGTGGGCCCATGGCTCAACTTACCCCCCTCCCTCCACCAATCGCGGACTCACCGCCTTCCCTCCACTGATGGCTACAGAGTGACAGCAGCCACCCCCCCCCCCCCCACACCACCGATCCCTGCAGAGTGGCAGCAGGCCATCTCTCCCTCACTCCCCTCCACCAATAGCTGCAGAGTGGCAATGGGACCCCTACCCCCATTAGCCCCTCCCCTCATTAGCCCCTCCCCCACAGCCCCCCCCAATGGCCCCACCCCAGTACTGCCCAGTGGGCACTGCCCAGGCGTCAGACTGGCGCCGGTCATGAAAACTGACGCCAATTGCACCAAGCCCTTTACGTCCAATTTTACCACCACATCGCGCCTGAAAACGGGTGCAGCAGGATGGTGAAATTGCCCCCATTGTTCCTCTTGATAGTCTCGAATTGTACTGAAAAACAATCAAGCTACTATTTTTATTTTGGTACAAAATGTTACCATAAACCTAAAGCAATGTTCTTTTTCACAAAAGTTTACAAAATTAACAGTTCAGAACGTGTTGCTGCTGTTACTTGTCAAAGATTTGACAGCCATCAAGTGAGTAATCCAGCATTATCTGAGATGAGGAAGTGATCCCTCTTTAAAATATCAAAAAGCTAATGGAAAGTTGTCAATCCCACTGAAGAAAAGACATCAGACAACAGGAACTCAGTGGGACTGGATCTGTCCAAATGTAATTATAGGCAGTGTAAAACAGCAGGATAAGCTCTTCAATAATTATAGTTAATAAGGAATGATTCTTTGAAAAATTGTGAAAACATTCACATTTTGTTAATTGATATATCAAATTACAAACATATGCACATTCCAGACCAAATCAGAAATTCCAAGGTCATAGAGTCATGGAGGTTTACAGCATGGAAACAGACCCTTCAGCCCAACTTGTCCATGCTACCCTTCTTTTTTAAACCACTAGGCTAGTCCCAATTGCCCGCGTTTGGTCCATATCCCTCTACACCCATCTTACCCATGTAACTGTCTAAATGCTTTTTAAAATACAAAATTGTACCCAGCTCTACTATTACTTCTGGCAGCTTGTTCCAGACACTCACCGCCCTGTGTGAGAAAAAATTGTCCCTCTGGACTCTTTTGTATTTCTCCCCTTAAACCTATGCCCTCTAGTTTTAGACTCCCCTACCTTTGGAAAAAGATGCTGACTATAAAGCTAATCTATGCCCCTCATGATTTTATAGACCTCTATAAGATCACCCCCTAAGTCTCCTACGCTCCAGGGAAAAAGTCCCAGTCTATCCAGCCTCTCCTTATAAACATCAAGTCCTGATAGCGTTCTAGTAAGTCTTTTCTGCACTCTTTCTAGTTTAATAATATCCTTTCTATAATAGGGTGACTAGAACTGTGCACAGTATTCCAAATGTGGCCTTACCAATGTCTTGTACAACTTCAACAAGACGTCCCAACTCCTGTATTCAATGTTCTGCTTTCTTCACCACTCTGTCCACCGGTGACTCCACTTTCAAGTATAACATGAAGTTAGACTAAACCCCACCTATTTTTATTTTGGCATTAGTGTGAGGATAAGCTCTTTCACTCCAGGTGTAATTCTACTGAACACTAGGAAGCTTTTACCAAAATAAACTTTATTTTAATGATACAGTTTTAATACAATGAGTGAATTAGCCTAACTTTTAACAGTTGAAATACCGGGCGGCACGGTAGCACAGTGGTTAGCACTGCTGCTTCACAGCTCCAGGGACCTGGGTTCGATTCCCGGCTTGGGTCACTGTCTGTGTGGAGTTTGCACATTCTCCTCGTGTCTGTGTGGGTTTCCTCCGGGTGCTCCGGTTTCCTCCCACAGTCCAAAGATGTGCGGGTTAGGTTGATTGACTATGCTAAAAAAATTGCCCTTAGTGTCTTGAGATGTGTAGGTTAGAGGGATTAGTAAGTAAATATGTAGGGATATGGGGGTAGGGCCTGGGTGGGATTGTGGTCGGTGCAGACTCGATGGGCCGAATGGCCTCTTTCTGTACTGTAGGGTTTCTATGATTTCTATGATTAAACATGACAAGATACAATTCTTAACCGCTAATCTATCTCTATTAATTCCAATTTAACCAATATTCCTCATAGACTTAAACTCCTCTTCAAAATCATTTAGCAAAATAACACAGGCTCAAGTGGGCTGCCAGTCCTCAAGCCTCCAGAACACTTCTGGAGAGAGCGACCTATTTTCTAGCAGGTCCCAAACAGCCTAATCCAGAGAGTGAGAGAGGGAGAAAAATAAAGATGTCCTGCTCCTTGCAGACCCAAGCAGAATCTGCATGTTTATCTCTATAAGCATAGCTCTACCCATTCTCATGACTCTGCTCCAAATTAGTCAACCTAATTAAACCCTACTCTGAGTCCCCGGGGAAAAAACAAAAATAAACAAAAAAATGAATTTACTCAGATTAAACACCCCACTGTCTAGGAACAATTATTCTTCCGCATTCTCAGCATGTGGGCTGCCTGGAGCAGACGAATTAGCATCATAAACCAGAGCTAAATTTTAAACACCCCTCACAAGAAACCTTTTCTAAAAATTCTTAAAGGCACAGTATCATCACAATATTTTAAAACTATTAAATTAGAGCAGCTTGTGCAATCACACTATACTGATCTACTTCAACACAAGAGGGAGGTGGAATATCTCATCACTGTTATTGCAGCAGTTATGCTGAGTTTACATTATGCAAAGTTCCTCTAGCTTAGGGGTCTCCAAACTTTTCAGTACGAGGGCCACATCGTATATTTTACACGTTTACGGGGGCCAAAGAAAAAAAATTAGTTTTATAAATGAACTGGCGATGATTAAGCCCGTGAGATCGAATGAAATTCACTTTTGAAACAACAGGTTTCAGAACGCAAGACATATCCACATATTTTCTGCACAATGCTTGTTGATGGATAATGCAATGCAGAAACATGGGCTTTGAGAATCCACCAACCTCACAAGCTTTTGTGATTTGTCCAACCAAATCTTTCTTCAACCCAGACATGTTCTTTCCTCCATCAATTGTCACGCATTGCAGTTTATTCCACTCCAGGTTATATTCTAACACAGTTTTTTGCAATTCTTTGAAGATGTCTTCTCCAGTTACAGTGCTGTGCATGCTATGCACCGATGCTAATTGTTGTGTCACATTAAATTCACTGTGGATGCCACGGATGAATACTAGGAGTTGTGATGTGTCACACACATCAGTTGATTCATCAAGTGCGAGAGAATACAACTGAAAATTTCTTGCTTTGTCTGCAATTTGATGAAATATATTGCTTCCTATATCCTCAATTCAAGAGCAACAGTATTGGGCGCAAGACTGATGATTTTGAACAGATTTGCTTTTTCTGGAGATAACTCTTCCACTGCTTCCATTATACACTCTTTGATGAGATCTCCATCGGTGAATGGCTTTCTTCTTTTAGCCAACACATAAGCTAGTTTGTAACTGGCCCTGGTTAAAGCTTCATTTTCAGTTATCTTCTGCGTAAAAAAAGCTTGTTGGGAAAGCAACCTGCGTTGCATTGATTCAATTTTTTCCGAACGCTATGTTCCTGTGAATTGGGAATAACTTGGTTCATGTTTGGTCTCATAGTGCCGACGTACATTGTACTCCTTCAAAACGGCAACAGTTTTGTTGCATATGACACACAAGGCTTGATCACCTGCTTGTACAAAGAAGTACTTTACACCCCATTCTTCATTAAACAGGCGGCACTCACTGTCCACTTTTCTTTTCTTTTTTTCTTCCATAACTGAATTGATCTGAATTGCCGCCATCATTGTCATTGTTCTCGCTCATTTCAGACAGATGGAGCTTACAGATTGGATAAAGCAGCTGTCACTCAGTCAATGCAGAGCAGCAATTGGATAACAGATGTCTCAATTGCTGATTCGTTTAATGAACTGTCAGTCACAGGACGGCAGCTCTGATTGGACAATAGGCTGGTAAAGAAGGCGGGGATTCCCATGGGTCCATCAGACACCACACGGAGCGGCAGCAAATGTCCGGCCAGTGGCTTCCATCCCCGCGTCCGGATCCTGAGTCAGCAGCGGGGTTCTGGACGCGGGAGTGTATTAGGCAGCAAGAATCCCATCCCGCCCCACTGGCTGTGGGCCAGATGTTAGCCCGCTGCGGGCCGGATGTGGCCCGCGGGCCATAGTTTGGAGACCCCTGCTCTAGATCGACATGCTGCTTTCTGACACTTGCCTGAGAAAAGCAAAATCTCAGCCAGAAGCCCTACTGTTGTTTACTGGCCAGTGACTCTCGCGTGAAAGGTGCAGAAGTTGGTTAAGAACAAGCTGTGATACTCTTGTAGTTCACTGGCCACTGAGCAGCAAACACAGACACGAGAAAATAGAGTCATGGGTAAAGTCGTAACTGGAAGTCTAGTAACACACTGCCCTTGGGAAAGGATAGGAGAAAATGGCAGAAAATAGACTAGTCACCCTCTGTGCCCTCATTCAGGTTTAAGTAATAGAGCATGAACATAAAGCACAAATTGACGGTAAGAGCTTAACTGAGTAAACTACAAACAAATAAAATGTTTTTAAAAGGGAATTTGTGAGAGTAGAAATTCAGAGGCAAGTGACGCACAAATTATATGAAACATCAACCTGTTAGGATGAATGGTTTTCTATCTGTGCTGTAAATTCTATGTAATTCTATTTATTTTTATGCCTCAATGAGGATGTCATCAATAATGCTTTGCACTCTTGGAAACTCATCCATCTGGTTGATGACATATCCAGAAAATGAGCAACAATAGTTTGCAAAGAATGGGTAGCATCATTGTGCAATTTAGTTGTTATTTTAACCACAATAGGTAACTGCACAAGAGAGATTATATTTTAGAAGTACTTCATTGACTGATGTACAGGAAAAACACCATATAAAAGCATGTACAACACAGGAATGGCAACCTTGAATTTTGTACTCAAGCCTTGGAGTAGGACTTTGAGACTCTATTATATATTTAAATAGTTGCATGACTGCTTTCAGAGCTGATCACATGATTTGATGGTGAAGTCATTAGAGTGTTTCACAGGCAGCTGTTTTATTTCAGTTTCTGTTTTGTGCAGAGGATATCTCTTTCAATAATGAAGATTGGAGAGTGGCAAATGTTGTGCCTTTGTTTAAAAAGGGCTGCAGGGAAAAGCCTGGGAATTACAGCCAGTGAGCCTCACATCTGTGGTGGGTAAATTGTTGGAAGGTATTTTGAGAGACAGGATCTGCAGGCATTTAGAGACGCAAGGACTGATTAGGGACAGTCAGCATGGTTTTGTGAGTGGAAAATCATGTCTCACAAATTTGATTGAGTTTTTTGAAGGGGTAACCAAGAAGGTAGATGAGGGCAGTGCAGTTGATGTTGTCTGCATGGACTTTAGCAAGGCCTTTGATAAGGTACCTCATGGTAGGTTGTTGCATAAGGTTAAATCTCACGGGATCCAGGGTGAGGTATCTAAATGGATACAAAATTCTTGACAGAAGCCAGAGGGTGGTTGTAGAGTGTTGTTTTTCAAACTGGAGGCCTGCGACCAGCCTTAGGGATCAGTGCTGGGTCCACTGTTGTTTGTCATTTATATTAATGATTTGGATGAGAATTTAGGAGGCATGGTTAGTAAGTTTGCAGATGACACCAAGATTGGTGGCATAGTGGACAGTGAAGAAAGTTATCTCCGATTACAAAGGGATCTTGATCTTGAGCTAATGAATGGCAGATGGAGTTTAATTTAGACAAATGCGAGGTGATGCATTTTGGTATATTGAACCAGGGCAGGACTTACTCAGTTAATGGTAGGGCGTTGGGGAGAGTTACAGAACAAAGAGATCTATGGGTACAGGTTCATAGCTCCTTGAAAGTGGAGTCACAGGTGGACAGAGTGGTGAAGAAGGCATTCGGCATGCTTCGTTTCATCGGTCAGACATTGAACACAGGAGTTGGGACGTCTTGTTGAAGTTGTACAAGACATTGGTAAGGCCACACTTGGAATACTGTGTACAGTTCTGGTCACCTTATTATAGAAAGGATATTATTAAACTAGAAAGAGTACAGAAGAGATTTACTAGGCTGCTACCGGGACTTGATGGTTTGAGTTATAAGGAGAAGCTGGATAGACTGGGACACTTTTCTCTGGAGCGTAGGAGGTTGAGGTGTGATCTTACAGAGATCTATAAAATAATGAGGGGCACAGATCAGCTAGATAGTCAATATCTTTTCCCAAAGGTAGGGGAGTCTAAAACTAGAGGGCATAGGTTTAAGGTGAGAGGAGAGAGATACAAAAGTGTCCAGAGGGGCAATTTTTTCACAGAGGGTGGTGAGTTTCTGGACTAAGCTGCCAGGGGTGGTAGTAGAGGCGGGTACAATTTTGTCTTTTAAAAAGCATTTAGATAGATATATGGATAAGATGGGTATAGAGGGATATGGGCCAAATGCGGGCGATTGAGATTAGCTTAGGGGTTAAAAAAAAGGACGTCATGGACAAGTTGGGCCGAAGGGCCTGTTTTCATGATGTAAACCTCTATGACTTTATGACTCTATGACTAAACCTCTTGTGTGTTACTTTGATTCTGTGTGTGCAAACCACATACTTTCCTTTTTGTTTAAAACCCACAACCCTTAACATAGTTAGGACATTACAGACTCAGAGATAAGAGTCCTACCAATGGAGCCATGGCTGACACAAACAAAAGAAAACAAAAAAAGCTCCAATGCACAATGTTCGATTAATTAACTTTTGACAAATGAAAAAGCACATTATTTTACTCCCTTACCTTTTGACTTGTCACAAGCTTTGGTTTGAGTTTACAGGGGTGATTCTCCCACCCCGCCATGATCATTTTCTAGTGCAGCAAGGTGGGAGAATCTCACGTCTGGGCATGCGCAGGATTCGCACATGCGTTCCTGCCACAAGCACATCTCCCAGCGCTGTATTTCTGATGCCGTCAAACCTGCGCTGGAAACCAGCGTGAAGACCAGGTAAGTCATTTTAATCTGTTTTAATTACAATTCAAATGTAATTAGCGGGCCCAGGACTGAATTCTCCGGGCTCACTAGTCTCTCCCACCCCGCCAGAGTGTTTCACTCTAGCAGGGTTTACAGGACGACCCAGCTGGAGTGATGGCAGGGTCATCGGGGCCTCTGGGGGGTGGGGGGTTGTGTACCTTGGGCATGGGCACCTTGGCAGTGCCAGCCTTTCCCCCAGCACTGCACAAGGGACAAAGTGCCAATGCCCAGGCATGGGATAGTGCCAAGTGGACAGTCCTGAAGGGATGGCGGGGCCTCGTGGGGGTGGGGATTCCTGCCGCCACTCTGCATAGGGGTCGGTCGAGGCAGGAGGGAGGGAGGTCAGCGATCGGGTGTGTGTCTGCTGGGTGTGGAGGGGATCATCCAGGTCTGCCGGGGGAAGAGGTCAGCTGTTGGGGGGGGGGGGGGGGGTCAGGTGGGCGAGAGAGAGGAGATCGGGGGGGGTCTGCCTCATCACTGGGGGGTGGAGATTGGGGCAGGCTGCTGAGAGGTCTGCACTGTCTGGGGCGGGGGGGGGAGGCTCAGGATTGTTGGGGGAGGCACTGTGGGTGGGGGGGGGGTGCTGGAGATCAGGGCCATCCGGGCGGGGGCCAGTTGGGGCTGGCATCAGAATGGTCAGGGAGCCGCAATCGGGCCTTGGGGGATTGGAAGGGGCGGCTCTTTGGGCTGGTCAGCAATCGAACCAGCCAGCAAGCGGGAGGCTGACAATTCAGGCCACTGCGCATGCGCAGAGTCCCGCTGGTTTCAGCCTCCCGGGTGGAATAGGCCCCACCCCCTGAAATTTAATTATATCCACACTGGTGGCCTCTGCATTGCGCAGAGTGTGGGAGATTCTAATGTGAGCTCCCAGTGAAAAAATTCAGCGTGAAATACTCCAATTTTCCCACGAATTCGACACTTAGAATCTTTCTGGGAGAATTCCGGCCTACATCTCATTGATACCTTCACGGTAACTGATTGAAATACAAACACTGCATTAATTGTTCTTAGTGATTTAATAGGGATTGATTTTTATATTTAATTTGATCTATTTATTCATGTTTCCAAATGGACATGAGTCTTCAGGAAACGGTATGACCAGAATGAAAGATGAGCAAAGGGTGTAAATGAAATGGAGGGATTGCCCACACCTGAACCTGCTTCCCATCGCCAGTTTAAACCCTGCCCACTTGGTCGAATTCTGGGCACCACACTTTAGAAAGAAGACAAAGGCTTTGGAAAGAGTATAGAGGTGACTCACTCCTACGATTCCAGGTACGAGGCTTTACAGCTATATAGATAGACTGGAGAAGCTGGGCTTGCTTTCTTTAGAGCGGTGAAGGTTAAATGGTGATTCAATAGAGGCCTTTACAATCATGGAAAATGCTAGAAAATCTCAGCACGTCTGACAGCATCTATGGAGATACTGTCAGACCTGTTGAGATTTTCCAGCATTTTGTTTCAGATTGCAGCATCCGCAGTATTTTGCCTTTACCTTTACAATCATGATCAGTTTAGATACATTAAATAAAGAAAACTGTTTTCAATGGCTGAGGAATTGATAGTCAGAGGGTGCAGATTAAAGGTGATTCATAAAAGAAACAGAGGCAACATGAGAAAAATGTGTTTTATGCAACTATTTTGTATTGTAAAGCAATGCAGCTCTGTCTGATTAATCACATGAAAATAAATCTGCATCGAGTTGGTTCATCAGTGTGGCACCTTGTCATCTTTTGTCTTGTTAGTACTACCAGTCAAAACAGATAATATATAACAACAAGAAGTGATTAGAATTTGGAATGCAATACCTGATAGGATTCAGTAGTAGCCTTCAAAGGGGAATTGGTTAAAAACTTGAAGAAGAAAAGAATTGTAGTGCTATGAGGAAAGAGGGAGGAGTGGGACAGAGGGATTAGTCTTCAAAAGTGTTGCCACAGACTCAATGAGGTAAATAGTCTCCTTCTATGATTCTATAAAATGTGAACTGAGCCTAAAACCCTCTATTCTGGTCCTCATTCATGGAAATATTAAGAAAGCTTTAACTCAGTTTCGGGCGTCAAAGGAGTATGTGACAATGGAGAATGTGGCATCTTTTGGACGAGATGTTAAGTCGAGGGCCCGTCTGCTCTCTTGTGGCCATAAAGGATCTCATGATACCATTTTGAAAAAGATCTGGGGAGTTGATCCTGGTGTACTGACCAATATTTGTCTCAAACAAGATCACCAAAAACTGGTAATCTGATAATCACTGCATTGCTGTTTGTGGGACTCTGCTGTAAGCAACGTTGGCTCCTATCTTTTCTCCATTACCATGGTGCTTTACACGTTAAAAAAAGTACTTCCTCTATTGGCTATCAAGCACATCGGGATGGCCTGAGGTTATGAAACGCACAATATAAATATAAGTCTTTCTTTAGTTTCACTGGAATCCATACAGCTTATGTCAAAAACATCTACAGGCGAATCAGGGCATCCTCTTCAATGAAGCTGTCTCTTGCATTAAACTATCCAAATCATTGATTGATAGGGGCAGAAACACCCAGTATGCTTGCATCAGGACGAAGGCATGCCAGGCATGCACTGTTTCCACTCCACACCACACCATTGATAATGTGTACTTATGTTGAGATTAGAGGCATACAAGAAAGAGTGTGCTTATTCTGTGCTGACCTTTTTAATCCGGTGATGAAGACTTTCATGACCCTATAGGGTCAAGAGGTTGTTGTGATGCCTCTATATTCAAGGGTGAGCACTGAATTGGAGCTTTGTCATTTATTTGGAGGTGAGGGAGAAAGATTTATGGCGATGGTAATAAAGGTAGACTATGTGAAACAGATGTGAACAGTTCATTGGTAAGTTGAGATCTGATGTTCCTTGCAGCTGTCACCAAGGAGTCTTGGCATGATTTTTATTTTCAATAGACACTGGATGAGTGCTGGCTGTTGAAAGAGGCCCAGTATTTTGAGAAGGACAAGGAAGATGAAAATATTGCTTTCATCTGTCTGTTTTAATTTTTAAAAGCCTCGCAACACCACACATTTATCCCAGTACTCCTAATCCTTCTCTTCCCCCGCTTCACATGCTGCTCCTCCAATCACAATGTGACACTGCAGCATAGCTCTTTCCCACTTACAATCCTACACTTCACACCCACCAGTGTCCTCAGAACTGGCACAAACATGCTGCTGATATCATCTAACAACTGGAATGTATTTTAATGTTCTATAAACTCCTTTCACACTAGTTGTGTTTTCTTACGCACCTCCCCCTCTTGTTCACACCTTGCTGCTCCTTCTCAGCATCCACTTTATAAGAAGCAGGAGCATAATATTTTATAAACGCTAACCTGCTCCCACTCTCTTTGAAAGACAGGCTGCCAAGCAACAAGAGAGAGACTGAATCTAAAAGGAAGGTGAGGTAATCATCAAACCTTCATTCTGATGGGAAATGCTGCCATGGAAATTGTTGACACAGGGTGGATGCATAGTATTGGCTATGCCAAGCTTGGAGGCCAAGTACAGCGGGTGTTAGGCTGTTCCCTTTAGCTTGTTGATGCTGTATTGCACTGATACTTATCAACTATTGTTTTCCATTCCCGTGTCTAGCCTAGGACATGGACTCTGCACCCATGAGTTGTAGTGGGATAATCCACCAGATGATGGGGTGGCACACCTGCACTTACCCTCACCTTTCCAAGAACCAACTTCTAAATTGATACCCTGATTAGGTTAAATAGATTTATTTGGTCATTTTTGTCATGGACTTGAGCATCACTGACAATGCCAGCATTTATTGCTTATCGCTGCATTTGAAAGGATGGTGAATCATTTGGGTATTGTACTTCAGTTTCTGTAGGCAAGGTACTCTTACAATGCTGTTACGCAGGGAGTTCCAGTATTTTGACCCAATAACATTGAAGGAACATTGTATTTCAAAATTAGGATGATGATTAACTTGCAAAAGCTTAAAACATTGGACTTCCTGTTGAAGAGTATGGAAGAATCTGCTTCCAGCACATGTGGAATTCTGGTACAATGCTGGTTGATCTATCATGGAGCATATGGACAGCACCATAGACCCTGCAATCTGGTTCTCCTTCCAGGGTCTCCAGCATGATTAGTTGCATCTCTCATCAATATTCCTACTGACATCAGGCTGGCTCTGGATTCCATTATCTTCTCCACTTTGAGCATGCTCAGGAAGCAAATAGATAGGGGCTTAATTTGCATCACAAACCTCTTACAGTTGCGCTCAAGCAATTCTGTAAAGGTGCCGAGGCACAGTCCTGGGATATTGTCAAGGGTACAAAGGGTGTAGCATATATTTATTTCCCTTTCGCTGGTTGGCAGCATATCTGCTCCTTATGGATTTACATGCATTAATCCTCAGGAAACAAGAGATAAGTACTGTAGATCTATTGATTATAAGGACAACATAAATATACTTGCAAGTAGCCCTCCTTTGTAGAGTCCTAACAACCCAATGCTTCCAGAGGATCCCCACTTGTTGCTGCTGTTTCTCTTCTTAAAGTTTATTTATTAGTCACAAGTAAGGCTTACATTAACACTGCAATGAAGTTACTGTGAAATTCCCCTAGTCGCCACACTCTGGCGCCTATTCAGGTCAATGCACCTAACCAGCAAGTCTTTCAGACTGTGGGAGGAAACCGGTGCACCCGGAGGAAACCCATACAGACATGGGGAGAACGTGCAAACTTACACAGAAAGTGACCCAAGCCAGGAAGCTAATCCGGGTGCTGTGAGGCAGCAGTGCTAACCACTGTGCCATGCAGAATGGAGTAGCCAAGGTGAATCTCATGTTTTGAAGTTGCAAACATGTAATAAACTGGTGAATAGCACAACTCAACTGCTTGTTATATATGCAAAACATTGTTCGATTGATCGATAATGTTTCTTGTGGCTGCTTGGTAAGAATTAGATGCATAAAATATCAGGATGTAGTGACCTTAAACAGTACTGGCTATGTCAACTGAATGGTGGATATTAGCTAGAAGCCAATCCCAATCATAGCAAAACTTGCTTTCTTAACAAAGTGCAATTTGTGAAGGCTGCTTCCTGGGATATTGCTGGATAGGTGTGCCTTGCTCTGCACATTTGGCATCACAGGTGAATAGAATGTCTGCCATTTACATCTTATTAAATAAATCTGTTTGATATCTCATTTTCTAATGGTGTCCCTCAGCTTTCAAATAATACACAAAGAAAAATGCCTGCTACAACTCCCATTGTGAACGGTGGGTGATCCGTCTCAGCCTTCTCCGGGGGTCCCGAGTATAAGATCATAAGACGTAAGAGCAGAGGTAGATCATTCGGCCCATCAAGTCTGCCCTGCCATTTAATGAACACCACAGATACCAGCCTTCAGCCAATTCAATTCACTCCATGTGATATCAAGAAATGGCTGAAGGCACTGGATACTACAAAGGCAAGAGCCCTGACAATATTCCAACAATAGTTCTGAAGGCTTGTGCTCCAAAACGTGCTGTGCCCCAGGCTAACTGTTCCTGTACAGCTATAACATTGGCATCTATCCAGCAATGTTGAAAATTGCACAGGCATGTCTTGTTCACAAAACGCAGGACAAATCCAACCCAGCCAATTATCGTTGCAGCCATACCTAGTACAAAGAAAGATAGTTGTGGTTATTGGGGGTCAGTCATCTCAGCTCCATGGCACCACTGCAGAAGTTCCTCAGGATGGTGTTCTAGGCCCAACCATCTTCAGCTGCTTCATCAATGACCTCCCTTCCATCAAAAGGTCAGAAATGGGGAAATGGTTGATAGTACATCATTTGCGACTCCTCAGATACCGAAGTATATATTCAAATGTAGAAAGACTTGGACAATATCGAGGCTTGGCCTGACAAGCGGCAAGTAACAGTCACATCATACATGTGCCAAGCAATGACCATGAGAAAATCTAACCATCGGTCCTTGAAATTCAATGCCAATACCATCACTGAATCCCTCAATATCAACATCCCCGGAAACTCAACTTGACTAGCCATTATAAATACAATGGCTACAGGAGCAGGTCAGAAGCTAAGAATCCTTCAGAAATCAACACACCTCCTGACTCCCCAATCTAAAAGGCACAAATCAGAAGTGTGATGGAATAATCATCGCTTGTTTGGATGAGTGCAGCTCCAACAACACTGAAGAAACTTGACACCATCCAGGACAAAGCAACCCACCTATTTGGTATCCCCTCCACACTCCTTCCACTAAGAAAAAACAGAAGCAGCAGTGTGTACCATCTACAAGATGCACTGTAGCAACTCACCAAGGCTCCTTAGATATCACCTATCAAACCCATGACCACCACCATCGAGAAGGAAAGGGCATGGGAACACCACCACCTGGAGATTCCCCTCTAAGCCAGACACCCTGAGATGCATCATCATTCCTTCAATGTCACTGAGTCAGAATCCTGGAACTCCCGCCCTCCCTTAAGCACTGCGGGTATATCTACACGTGATGTGGAGATGCCAGTGTTGGACTGGGGTAATCCCCGTAAGAAGTCTCACAACACCAGGTTAAATTCCAATAAGTTTATTTGGTAGCACAAGCCACTAGCTTTCGGAGCACTGCCCCTTCTTCAGGTGAATGGGAGTTGTGTTCACAAACAGGGCATATACAGACACAAACTCAATTTACAAGATAATGCTTAACCCTCTCTCCACTCACATTGTCTGTACCTTTAAGACTTGATTACCTGTAAAGACTCGCATTCCAACCATTATCTTGTAAATTGAGTTTGTGTCTATATATATGTCCTGTTTGTGAACACAACTTCTACTCACCTGATGAAGGGGCAATGCCCCGAAAGCTTATGGCTTGTGCTACCAAATAAACCTGTTGGACTTTAACCTAGTGTTGTGAGACTTCTTACTGAATATATCTACACTACATGGAGTGCAGTGATTGAGCTCACCACCACCTTCCCAAGAGCAATGATGATGCCCACATTGCTTTAATTAATAAAATTAAAAAATATATAAATGCAGCAACTAAAAATAGAGCAACAAAAATATCTGGGAAGAAAATCCTGACAAAAACATAACTATTGTGAATAATGCACAGAACAAATTTTAAAAGATACTCACAGACTTCATTTAAAAAAAACAAGTCTTGCTTTGACTGTTGCCCTGCCATCAACCTAGAACTTGTCAAGGCCTATTCACATAGGTGAACTCAAGGCAAAGTGCAAAGTGGCAAATAGAATTCAGTCCAGAAAAGTATGAAGTAATGAATTTGGTGAAGGTAAACAAGGCAAAGCAATAAACGATAGGATACTGAGAAGTATAGAGAAGCAGAGAGATCCTGCGGTTCATGTCTGCGGATTCCTGATTCAACCAGGATATTGGGTTCATGTCACACTATTTGTAACTCCCACAGTTGCGTGGACCTGCAGAGTTTCACTGGCTGTCTTGTCTGGAGACAATACACATCTTTTTAGCCTGTCTTGATGCTCTCTCCATTCACATTGTTTTGTTTCTTAAAGACTTGATTAGTTGTAAGTATTCGCATTCCAACCATTATTCATGTAAATTGAGTTTGTGTCTTTATAAGCTCTGTTTGTGAACAGAATTCCCACTCACCTGAAGAAGGGGCTTAGAGCTCTGAAAGCTTGTGTGGCTTTTGCTACCAAATAAACCTGTTGGACTTTAACCTGGTGTTGTTAAACTTCTTACTGTGATTCCTGAAGATAGCAGGATGGATAGATCAGGTGGTTAAGGAAGCACATGGCATACTTTCTTTAAATGCTCTGGCATTAAATAAGAGCAAGGAAGTTATGCTGGAACTGCATAAAAATACCAGTTAGGCCACAGCTAGAGTATGGTGTACAGTTCTGATAACAACATGCCAGGAGTAATGTGATCACATTAGAGAGAGTTCAGAGGAGATTTACAAGGGTGTTGCCAGGACTGGAGAATTTTAGCGACGTGGGAAGATTATATAAACTGGAGTAGTTTTCTTTGAAACAGAGGCGGACGAACGAATAATTAATTGAGCTTTTTCAGAATATGGGGGTTCAGGTAGAATGCATGGAGAGGATCTATTTCTCTTCTTAGATCAGTTAATAAACAGGGGGCACAGATTTAAAGTAATTGGTAGAAGCATTAGTAGAAGTTGAGCAGATTTTTATTTCACATAAAGGGGTCTGAAACTCACTGCCTGGAAGCATGGAAGAGGCAGAAATCCTCACTGCATTTAAAATAAACTTGGATATGCACTTGAAATGCTGTAACCTATAAGGAACATACAACTTAAGAGTTGGGAAGTGAGATTAAGCTGAATAGCTCTTTTTTGGCTGTTATAGACAGTATGTGCCAAATGCTCTTCTTCTGTCCAAAGAATGTCTATGGTTCTGTGAAAAGTCGCCAGTATCTTGGTTATATCGCAGTATATTGCAGAAATTTAATTATCTTACCTTCCCACACTTTCGCCAACAATGCTTGGAGCGTACTTAGCTTTATACGAAATAACTTCTTTTGGTCCAATTACCAAACAGGTGGCTCCAGTAATCCCAGCTCCATTCAGCATAACATCAAGTGTCAAAGATTCTTCAAGAGGATTACTTATCGGGATGATCACATCAATGACTTCCTAGGTACAGAAATAACAACTTACTTAATAAAATACTGATAATTATACACCTGAAGTTCTTTCGTTTTAAAGTATTTCACAAAACAGGTCACTTAGTTGACCATGATACATAATCTAATGACTGATCTGCAAAAATTCAAAGGCATAGCAAATCAAGCCAAATCAGCTTGCAGGCTGATCTCAATAAGATGGGAGTGGCTCAGGTGTGACTGCAGTTATTTAATATTTACAAATACTATGTACGTGAGGTTATGAAATTTCTATAACATGCAGGTGTATCCAGTAAAGGGAATGGGTCATAAAAAAGAGATCTGGGCATAGTAGCTGATCACTTAGAAGTACAGAATTTTGTGAAGTGCTGAGTGGGAAAACAAGGAGGAATTTAGTTTAAATAAAAACTGAAAATTCTGCTTATACTTTGCAGGTCTGGTAGCATCTGTGGAGAGAGCAAATTAATGTTTTCTGCTAATTGCCCTTCATCCGAACTGGGGACAGTTAGAAATTGTGAGGAAAAATTAGAGTTCTCAATATGTTTTCAATTTCACTGTCATATATTGTGAAACATACTTGTGTGTGTGTGACTGGTTTGGTTAAACTGAAGAAAGTTAGGCGGCAAAGGTCAAAACATCAATAGAGAGTAGGTGTGAAGACAAGTGGTTGAAGTGGAAATGAACAGAGTGTCAGAGGAGCAGCTTGAATGGGAATTTACATTAGGGTGGACACGGAGTGATTTAAAGTTAACTGTTATATTTCAAAAGGAACATATGCAAGTGAAAAATTGTAGGTGGGTGAGACAAAGTAGTATGTTTAATTCTATAGAAGTCATGATGTGGAGATGCTGGCGTTGGACTGGGGTAAACACAGTAAGAGTTTTAACAACACCAGGTTAAATTCCAACAGGTTTATTTGGTAGCAAATACCATTAGCTTTCTTCGGAGCAGCGCTGCGAAAGCTAATGGTATTTGCTACCAAATAAACCTGTTGGACTTTAACCTGGTGTTGTTAAAACTCTTACTAATTCTATAGAGCGATAAAGTAGCAGGAAAGATTGGTCAAGTTTGGGAAAAGGAACTTCTAGAGGACTGTAGAAACAATAGAGTTGACGATCAAAAGGGAAAAACATATTTATAGAGGAACTTAAAAGACTATTGTGATGAGGCTTTGATATCTCAACAAGAAAGTGTGTGTTGACACCAGACCTGTGAACACCAGTTGCTGCCAGCCTCAGAGAGGAGAAGCCTGTGTAAGATAGAACAGCAAAGCATTATGCGGTGATATTAATTGCATCTTTATAGATTAGAAAAATTTTTGAGGACTGTTGCCATAAAAAGGGACTTTAGCTCTGAGTTTATTTAAGCCAAAATCTTTTAGGAAATGTTTGTAGAAGTACTGTTAACTGTGTAAAGGTGTTCCTGTGTCATTGTTTTTTTTTTCTTGGTTTTAATAAACATTTAAATTTAATACTTAAAATCTTCAGACAAGTGGCCTGAAATTTACTTATCTTGACTTTGGATACCTCCTTATAATATACAAATTGCAAACCGTTGTGGTAGCTTGTTCATAGGAATATACAAATTAGGTGCGGGGGAGGCCACTCATCTCTTTAAGCCTGCTCCGCTATTCAAGTAGCTCATGGTTGATCTAATTGCAACCTCAACCCCACATACAATATGCCTTTGGAATTTGGGAGCCTGACACTCACCACTTGTGCACTCTCCTGTGCTTGCATGAGAAGGTGGCATGAGAAGGGGAGGATGTGTCTGTGGTGATTGAGGAGTGGACCAACGTTTCACGGATGCAGTGATCCCTTTGGAATAGTGAAAGGGGCTGAGATAGGGAGGTATGTTTGTGGTGGCATAGGGGTGGGTGTAGTGAAAATGGTGGAGGATGAAGGGAAGGAGAAGCGAGAGAGTGCCTGAAATGGAAAGGATATGGTTTAGTGCCCTATCAACCAAGGTGAGGGGAAATCCTTGGTTGAGGATAAAGGAAAAGATGTTGGAGGTTCTAGTATGGAATTCTGCATCATCAGAAGAAAGAAACAGAAAAACAGAATACTTACAGGAAGCGGGATGTGAGGAATCAAGGTAGCTGTGGGTGACAATGGGCTTATAGTGAGTACTCGTCAATAGCCTACCCCAGAAATGGAAACTAAAAGGTTGAGGAAAGGAAGGGAAGAATTGAAGATGAACCAGAGATGGGAAGGGTGGAAATTGGAAGTGAAATTGGTGATATTTTCAAGTTCAAGGTGAGAGCAGGAAATGGTATTGGTACCTGAAACAGAAGTGAGTGAGGGGGCCTGAATAGGATTAAAACATGTTCCACATATCCAAAAAAGGCAGGCATAGGTTGGACCTATGTGGGTTCCCATAGCAATACCTTTCATTTATATCATCTTGTTCCCATTCTGACCTCTCTGTCCATGGCCTCTTACAGTGTTTCAATGAAGTCCAGCCTAAGCTCAACGAACTGCACCTCATCTTTTGATTAGGCATTTTGGACTCAACACAAAGTTGAACAATTTCAGATCATAAACCCTGTCCCCATTTTGTTGCCTTTTTCTTTGCTGCTTTTGGTTTTCCACTCTTGATTTCCTTTATTATTTTCACTTTCATATGGCAGCGATTTGCAATTTGTCATTCACATCGCCTCTCGATGCATATTTTGTTTCTTTACTTATCCCTTTACCGCTCCTCTAGCTTTGTACCATCAACCCTACTGTCACTTAATCTCCCCGGCTTTCCAACCAATCATAGGCATTCATTTTGTTCTCCTTTCTGCCATCCCTTCTTTCACCTGTTACATTTCTAAGTTTTCCCAGTTCTGATGAAAGGCCATCAGCCTGAAACTTGAACTCAGATTCTTTCCGCCAGATACTGCCAGACTTGCTGAATATTTCCAGCATTTTCTGTTTTGTTTTCAGATTTCCTGCATCCTCAGTATTTTGCTTTAGCACTGGAATAGTTCAGTCTGAAGGTGACAAAGATATGGGAGAGAGTTCAGTGAGTCACAGTTCCAATTTATACCAACTTTACACAGCAGGAGGGAAATTGTGGTCACCATTTTGAGGAGTAGAGTTTGTCTTCTCTTAAACTAATTTTACTTACTTGACCACCTCCAACAAGAATGGATAGTTTTCTTGAATGAAATTCCAGGCATGTGTATCTTGCTTACTTTCAAAATACTAAGAATCGATACATTTGTTTTTTCTTTCACTGACATTTTTCTTCTTTTTCATCAGAAGTTTCCAGCATTTTCTGCTTTATTTCAACTGTGAGCAATGCTCTTCTGACAGTCCTCCCATACTGCACCCTCTATAAACTCTATCTCATCTTCTGCCTGTATCCTATCTTGCATCTTGCCCAACAGATCAATTACACCAATCCTATACAGGCCCAATTTGAAATGTTTTCCTTATGGTTTATCTCAGCATTGCCCCATCTATAACCAGTCCAGTGATTTCTGTGAGTCTGGCCTCTTGTGTATCCTCCCTCTCTTTGCTGTTAGCAGCTGTGCCTTTAGCCATATAGACATCAAGCCCTCTAATACCCTCCCTGCATCCTTCCCTCCACCTCTTCCTTTAATGCCCTCCTTAAACTGATCTCTCTGGCCAAGCTTTTAATTGCTTTGGCATCCTTCATTTTGGCTTAGAAGTTTTATTTTTATTTTGCCGTTGTATTACACCGAAAGATGTTTCTCCATGTAAACGGCACTATAAGAGAACTGGTTGCTATTGCTGTAATATATTTCTGCTCTTTTCCAATGTAGGCAGACAAACACATTTACAGAATTGTTTGGTTGTATTTCAGGTGTTAATACTCACTTGGAAACAAGTGGTTATTAGAAACTTGCTGCATTAAAGTTTTAGTTATTAAGGAGGATATATATATAAATCAAATGAAATTGTTTGGCTAGATCTACTACTGGGAAGAAAAAGAAAAACCCTGCAGTGATAAAAACATTGATCTAAAAATATTACATTACCCAGAGCTCAATTGAAGAGAATGGATTAGATGCTGCCACTAGGAAACTGAAATAATTAATTCCGATTTGGTGATATTATTCTAAATCTATTTTTGTGTATGAGGTACATGGAATGAGAAAAATGATAAGAAATCATTACAGTGCCTTAGAAATTATAAAAATGACATTAATATCTTCAAAATATAAAACTGTGTTTGGCTCCAAACAACAGTCCTTTCCTGATGTATTGTGTCTCAATTGCCTCTGAGTCACAAGATTCCAGGTTCAAGTCCCACTGCAGGGCTTGAGCACAAATGTCAACACCAATACTTCCAGTGCAGCACTGTGACAGGTGCTATCTTTTGGATGAGACGTTAAACAGAGAATCTGACTGTTTTTCTTAGAAGTGTCATATTGACTCAAAACTTGGACTTAATCGTCGGAATTCTACCGCCCTGCCCACCACGGGAATTGGAGCGGGCGAGAGCGGCACAATGGGAAGGTCCGTTGACCTCGAGTGGGATTTTCCAGTC
The DNA here is from genome assembly GCF_964213995.1 of Mustelus asterias. NCBI lineage: Eukaryota > Metazoa > Chordata > Chondrichthyes > Carcharhiniformes > Triakidae > Mustelus > Mustelus asterias. The sequence goes on along the minus strand of NC_135817.1, from coordinate 32,135,902 downwards.
TCTAGTCGAGATGCTGCCAGGCTTGCTGAGTATTTCCAGCACTTTGTTTTCATTTCATATCCCTGGTAAATATTTATCGCTCAATCAATATCACAAAAACACATCATCTGGTCGTTATCACTGTCATTAAAAATGAGAGATTTTAACTTATCTTAGTATCTTAACCTTACAACTGGAATAAATTTGGGTTGCATAGCTTGGAATCAAGATACCTGACCTTATGAGTTAATGATCACAAACTTAATAGCCGGTCCTTAAAGTTAATAGGATCAATTGAACAATACTTATACATTTGTTTGTGGACCTTGTTGTACACAAACTGGTTGCCACATTTGCTGCAACACAACTGTAACTTCGCTTTCAATGTAAAATTGGTTGTAAAGTTCTTTGAGACATGTGTGGTAGTGAAAGGCGCTATATAAATGCATATCTTTGTTTCTAACATACTGTTATACTTTTGAATAGAATTATGCTTTTTATTTAGGTTAAGTATTTATTGCACAACTAAAGAAAACTATTTCAAGAATGCAACAGTTCACAGAAAACATTCAGAAAAATGAAATGTCAACATCCTCCCTTCTGTCAAACCTTCCTAGCTTCACAAAAAGGGAAATCAGGTTTGACAAATTTATTAGTTTTTTGAGGATGTACTACTAGGGCAGATAAATAGGAGTCAGTAAATTTAGTATAAATATCCAGAAGGCATTTAATAAAGGTACCACACAAAAGCTTAATACACAGTTAAGTGATTATGGAGTTGATGTAAAATATTAGCACGGGTGGAGGATTGGTTTATGGACAGGAAGCAGGGATGAGTGATGAATCGGACATTTTCAAGTGATCAGGCTGCATGCATGGAGAGCTGCAAGGGTCAGAGCTTGGGCCTCAGCTACTTGCAATAAGGCAAAGGGACTGAGAGGAATGTATCCAAGTTTTCTGATGATACAAAGCTAAGAGGCAATGCAATCTTTGAGGATACAAAAAGGCTTCACGACAGATGAAGTATAATGTGGGGAAATGTGAGATTGTTCACTTTGGTTGTGAGAAAAGTAGATGTTTTTTAAAAAGGCATAAGACTGTTAATTGTTGATGTTCAGAGAGACTTGAGTGTACTTGTAGAGTGAACAGACAGTTAATATGCAGGCACAGCAGGCAATTAGGAAGGCAAATTGCACATTGATCTCTATTGTGAAGAACAACTGGTGCGGAGGGAGGCGGGGAAGGTGGAGGAATTCCTTGTGAACCTGCTCCTGCACCCAGCCAAACATGCTATTAACAGGTCCAGGCAGTGGACGACCGAAGGGGTCATCCAACCCGACTATCTGTCCCCTTACTGCGGCTATATTTGCTGGTTGGTGTCCCTGGAGAGGGGAGCATGCGGTGTCTGAGAGCACCATCTAGGCCTTCTGTGCTAGTTGGGCATCGCAGGGACTGGAGTACATAATCGACCCCCTTAATCACACTTTGGTTTAATGTTTTAAGCTTCCTTTCCACTTTGGAAAAAAAAGTCTTCACAATTGTATAAGATCACACTTGGTGTACTTCGCAAAGTTTTGGGATCCAGATCTAAGGGAGGATATACCTGCCTTGGAGGTGGCACAGCAGTGAGTCACCACATTTATTTCTGGGTTGAGCGGATTGTACTGTGATGAGAAGCTGAGTAAATTGGACTTATATCATCTGGAGTTCAGAAGAACGAGTAATGATCTTTTTGAAATATACACGATTCTGAAGGGGCTTGACAAGGTAGATACTGAGAGGCTGTTTCCTCTGGCTGGGGAATTTAGAACATAGGGGCACAGCTCAGGAAAAGGCGGGGGGGTGGTGATGGTCAATCCTTTAAGACTGGAATGGGCATAATTTCTTAATTCTGAAGATTTCGAATCATTGGAATTCTCTACACCAGAGGGCTATGGATGCTTCATCATGAAACATATTCAAGCCTGAAGTTCATCTGTCAAGGAATCAAGGGATATGAGACGTAGGAGGGAAAGTGGAGATAAGGCAGATGATCAGCCATGATCAAACTGAATTGTAGAGTAAGCTCAAGGGTCTATTCCTGCCCCTATGTTCTTCATGTTGTAATGTTCAATAGACTTGTTCTGTATATATTTTTTAAAAATCATTGAAATATTCCAGATGCATATCTATCAAAAGTTCTTCCAATTCAAGCAACATACACATTTAAAACTTGCTTACTACACATTTTCCCATGAGCCACATGCTGGAAAAGTTCATATGGGAAGGGAATTGGAAACTTTGCATGAGCAAATTTAAGGGCCATGGTTATAAATATGTGCATTACCTCGAATAGCATTTAACCAATAATCCTTGTAATAACTGCACAGTACAAAACATTCATGACAATTTTGCAATGATTTCTCAATAATTTAATCGATCACAGAATGGTTACAGTCCATGGTGGCTGAGCTGACTTGGTGAAGGTGCAAATCACCCAGTGCCACTCTCCCACCTTTACCCCGCAAGCCCAATATATTCTTCCTTTACGGATAACACTCCAATTTCCTCAAATGCCTAGATTGAACCTGCGTCCACTACGCTCCCAGGCAGTCCATTCGAGATGCCAATCATTTGCCGTGTGAAAACAATTCTTCTCTGTTGCCATAGCTTCCCTTGCCAATGACCTTAAATCACCATTGGGAACAATGTTTCCTGATCTACTCTGTCCAGACTCCTCATGATTTTGAATGCCTCTATCAAATCTTTCCTTCACCACTTCTCCAAGGATAACAGTCCTAACTTCTCTAATCTACCTACGTATCTGACGTTTTTCATCCTGGAACCAAAGGAAATACTACACTTACGTTTGCTTTGAATGTTATTTTCTTTGTCCATTTGTGAACACATGAATCAGCAAAAATGACAGATAGGAAAAGACAAATGGATTCATCTCACTTGTTTCATAGAGCTGTGAATGCAGACGATTGTATACAATCCCAAAGGTATAAAGCCAGAGATTTAGCTGCCTGCAACTGAGCGAGACTGAGTGCAGGAGAAGAAACAGGCTTTTAAGAGCCACAGTAACATCAGTCTGTGAGATGTTCACAGGGGCGATCTGCTGCACTGGAAGCCACCCGATGCCTGTTGCGTTGCAGGTGACAGTGCTGCTTTACTTCTTCACAATCAGCCATTCTAGGCAGCCTGTGGAAACCTCAATGGGATATCATGGCTTGCTGCATGCCATTATATCAAGGTGTTCACAGGAACAATGTACTGAAGGGCTGGGAATTACACCTCCTTCAGGCAGGCTGTCCAGCATCAAATGGGTAAAGTCCAAGGATGTTTAGTGAGTGTAGGTTTCCCTAGTGTGCAGGGAGTCATTAACTGCATGCTCATAGACATTAAGGCTGGATTTCCAGGCATCATCATAAACAGAGAGAGCTTCCACTCCATATGCAGCTAGTGTGTGACCCTCATCAGGTGAATCATGCAGGTCTGCACCAGGTGCCTGGGGAACTGTCATCACTCATACATTCTGAGCAACTCTCAGATTCCAGACATTGACACCAGCCCTGTGTCCTGAGAGGGATAGCTACAAGGTCACAAGGGCTATCCATTGATAAGGTAGCTAAGAGCCCAAACCTGATACAGTGAGGACACACAATGAGAGTCACAATGACACCAGGGCATAGTGGAGCAGAGCATCAGTCTCCTTAAGATGTGATTCTGATGCCTGCACAGACCTGGAGGTGCATGACATTACTCCCCTTCACGTGTCCCTGATGGTTGTGGTTTGCTGTCCATTCCCATAACATTGCCATTCAAAGAGGAGATGTCCTGGAGGATGGTAACATGCCAGCTGGGGGTCAGTCTGCTGAGGACGAGGGTGATGATGAGTTGAGAGACCAGGACAATGCTTCTGCTGAAGACCGTGGCCGTGATCAAGTGGATGGCTGTGACGTCAGGGATGCCTTAATATTGCAACAGCGACAGAAAGGGTTTGCTGAACTCTTGGCTTTCCTTTTCCCAGTGCGTGGCATGAGCTGGTCACATCAATCATATGCTGTATGCAGAAGGGCACCAAGGGTGGCCTCACTGAATCTGGGTACAGCTTTGACCCTTCTAGAAAGCCTCTTCCTTCGTCTGGATGGCACAGACCTACACGCATGGAATTATGTAAGAAATGTACAACTCCCCAATGCCACAAGCTGAGAGATTTTAAAAATTTCTGCCACCTATGAAGATTGATACGATTGGCAGAGATTAGTTAAAGTTTAAATCGACTTAACTGGCCAGGCTGAAAAATGCTCAAAACTTCACCATGTACAATAGATGCACTCGGGGCAGCACAGTTGCACAGCAGTTAGCACGGCTGCCTCACAGTGCCAGGGACCCAGGTTTGATTCTGGCCTTGGGCGACTGTGTGGAGTTTGCACATTCTCCCCATGTCTGTGTGGGTTTCCTCCAGGTGCTCCAGTTACCCTGGCAAAATACAAAGTTTATATTACATCCAATCTCAGGACTTCTCAAGTTCCACCAAAAATAAGCTTTTGAGTCTTTCTTTATGGCTAATACCCCTCGTTCTTTATAGAATTCTCATAAACCTTCATTGCAATCTTTCCATGACTCTTATAGCTGGAATTTTACATTGCTCGTTTGGGCACGCAGCCGACTCAGAAGCAAATAAAATTATGTGAGAAGATATTGGGCATGCGTCCCAACATCATTGTGCCCTTGAGCAATATTTTAGTCAGCAAGAATGAGTCAGAAGTGTGCCCACCAATAATCAAGAAACCAATTTAAAAGAAGTTAAGCAGCAATTGACTGCAATTTTACGTCGTCTGTCTGCCTTTACAGTTGGCGGGCAATCTGATTTGCAAGGCGCCCTTTATGATTTCAATACAACCTCAAACCAAGACGGAATGAAATCAGGGCTCAAATAAAATTCACAAATGTGTCTGGACTGAGGTCAGTGGATAATTCTGTTGCCCAGACACTCATCACAACAAACTGCTGCAGATGGTCATTGCCCCTTATTTTCTTTTTGTATCAAATGGGCAGTATATAAATTAGTTTCATATGACATCGTTTTTCCACTGTAATTTGTTTGCAACAGATCAGCAGCTCCCTCAGGCAGTTCCACAGCAAGTGTCCTCCTGAGGGAGCACAATTGAAGTGCTCACCCACATGCTCTCTTTTCTCGGTGCCTGCCTTCCTCGACAGAGCATGTTTCATGCTGGACAGCCATTAATTGGCCATTCAATGGAATATCGTGCTCACAGCACAATCTCAGGCAGCAGTGGCTTTCACATCCGTTCCCGTCCATGCTGACTTTGGACGTACCCTGAACGTAAAATTCACTGAGGCCCATATCTTCCCTACAGTGGGATGCCCAGAGCAGCACATTATAATATCAATTGGCCAAACCAATGTCCTAAATAAATTCATTATCGGTTGCTTGTTTTTGTTCAATGCTCCAAATGTAAGGTTGTATTTTCTATGACCTTTTCAAATGGTACTTCAAGCTTTAATTATCTTGCAGCTATGTTCTTAGATCTTCCAATATTATGATTCTTTCTTTCATTACAAAATACACAGTTAACATTAAATCGCATCTGCCACCTTTCTGCTTGTTCAGCTAACTTGCTTGCATCTTACTACAATTTTCTATATTCTTTTTCACAGCAAGCCTCCAATTTGATGTCATCAGCAAGCTTTGGTATCAATCCCCTTTGTGCTCATGTCCAAATGAATGTAACTGGGAAGCATCTAGCATGTTAAAAGCATGCATCAACAAACTATGACCTTGAGTGTCATGAATAATTATATTTTATGGAGCTATGCTGTTTGAAATTGTTTGTATATACAAAAGCATTGCTTATTCCACCATTCAGCTTAGGTTCGTTGATTAAAAAGTAAGCCTCAGGCAAGAATTGACTGCAATCACAAAAAGTGAAAGATATAAAATATGCCAGAAAATTTTAAAATAAAGCTGCTCTCCCATTTCATCCAGCAAGCAGAGACGACTGAAAATATAGAAGCAGCCTGTAAACAAAGACAGATTTATCCATTACACCAATTTCACATTGTTTTGCAATATTTTTACAATTACAGTGGCAGGCTTATTGAATCTGACTATGAATCTAGTGCTTAAAAAAAAGAGGAAGCCTATCATTTACCCAAGATGATTTGGATGGATTCACTCTCCTGTTGAATTGGCAGACATTTTGGAAAAAAATAGATCCGGATATACAATAATTAAATAACATGAAATGTGCTTTTCCCTCACCTTATAGATCTCTTGAGAATATAGTTCAAAACAGTATCTGCATCTTAATAAGCAAATTAGTGTTATGGTTGCAGACATTTATCAGAATATACATTTCCTTGGTTGCCTAAATCATCGAGCTACAACTGTTTTGTTATCAGAAAATGAATGAGCAGTTTCGTTCCACTACTTTACATAATATAATCATTTCAATTTCAACTGCCAACAATGCCTTTTAACCGACAAGAATAAAATTATGCAGTATACAATGTTGTAATTTGTTTGAAATTATATTAATTTATTCAGAAGCATAGAAATGTGATTCAAACATATTCTTTTAATTAAAATAAAACAGAAGGATTTGATATTTTATTCTATGCACACGTTAAATCTGCACTGACAGACACGGCCCTGAATTTTTCACTGCCTCCTGTAGCAGGACTCTTAATCAGGTGCAGTTCACCCAAAGTATGTTGTGCCTGACCCAAGCATCTGAATTCGTAAGGTCAGGAAATTAGCATGATGCTAAACTGTCCCAAGCGTAGAATCAACACTTGGCATGAACACTTGACAAATGCGCAGAATGTTGAGTGGAAAGCAAGGAGTGGCAATTACAGTTAGCTGCAGGTCTTTCGACTAAGTCTTACAATAACAACCAGAAGGTCTCCAGCACCCGCCAAGCACCTGTTGGGGCTCAAGGAAAGAAGACATCATTGGTCTTTTCAATCTTCCTTAGCTTTTCCAATTGCCTCTTTTGCAACGTCTGATTTCCGGGAGGCAAGTGCTAGCAACAGCCTCTTTGAGAACCCAGCTGGTGCCACCAGAAGAAAACGTGGTGGAAGTGATTCTTAGACTCTTTCCAACTCATTTCCATGCACTTTCTCCCTCACATACAACCCCCTCCCTCCAAGGGAAGGTCCATGAAACCAGGACACAGTAAAGGGGAAAAAGGTCTGTCAATGGGTCAAAATCCTGGAACTCCCGACTGAACAGCACTGTGGGTGTACTGACACTATATGGACTGTAGAAGTTCAACAATGCAGAGTAACATCACTATCTCAAGGGCAATTAGAGATTGGCAATAAATATTGGCCTACCTGGTGACACCCACATCCCATGAATGAATAAAATGAAATCTGTTGCCACAGGAGTAAAAGTTCCAAATTGGGGAAAGACAAATTTTACAAAGCTGAGAGGTGAACTGATCAAAGTGGATACATCTACTCAAAGGGAAAAGAGTTTCAGGTCAGTGGGAGGAATTCAAAAATGAAATGCTACAGACACAGTTTGGACATGCCCCCCACAAAGAAAAATGGTGGTGCAGCCAGAATTAAAGCCCCCTGGTTATCCAGAAGCATACGGGGCAAGATAAAGTAGAAAAATAAAGCTCATGACAATCACAAAAAGTTTAATACTGTAGAAAGCTAGAGGAGTATAAGAAGTCTAGAGGTAAGGCAAAAAGAAAATTGGGAAAGCAAAGAGAGGATACAAAAACATATCGGCAGGCACAATCAAGGAAAACCCAAAGATGTTTTATCAGTCCATTTATGAGCAAGAGAATAACTAAGCAAAGGGTAGTAGGGCTCATCAGCGATTAATTTGTGTCACGATGCTGAAGATGTGGGCATGGTTCTCAATAAGTACTTTGTCTCTGTCTTCACTAAGGAGAGGGATGATGAAGATATTCTAGTTAAAAAGGAATGTGAAATATTAGACACAATAAGCATAATGAAAGAGGAAGCTAAATGTTCTTTATCTGAATGCACAAAGCATTTGCAACAAGATAGATTAGTTGATAGCACAGATTGCAACATATGAGTATGATATTTTAGCTATTACAGAAACATGGCGGGATGCTCAACATTCCAGGGTATACAATGTTCCAAAAAAAACAGGCCAAAGAGGAAAGGAGGTGGGATAGCTTTGTTAATCAAGGAAGGTTTCAGAGCAGTGCTGAGTTGTGATATAAAGACAGTGGAAAGTCATGTAGAATCAGTTTGGGTTGAAATCATGAATAGCGGGGGAAGGAAGACAAGGGTAGGAGTGGTCTATAGATCCCCAGGGTGTGGCCTCCCAAGAAGGCAGAGCATAAATGGGGAACCATCAAGAGTATATCTGAAGGGAACTGCAATTATCATGGGAAATTTTAATCTGCATAGTGATCAGACAAACCAAACCGGCAAGGATAGTGTAGAAGATTTTGTGGAGTGCATCAAGGATTGCTTTTTAGAGCAGTATGTTGTGTACCTGGGAGCAGGCTATTTTAGATTTGATTTTGTGTAATGAAGAAGGATTAATAAGAGATCTTGTGGTTAAGAATTCCCAGGGGTAGTGACCACGATATGATAGAATTCCAGATATAGCTTGAGAGTGAATGCCATAGGTCCATAATCAGGGCAATTATAATGGGAGGAGTTGTCTAAAGTGAACTGGGTAAACAAGCTAAGATACAGGTCAGTAGATGAGCAGTGGCAGATATTCAAACAGCTGGTCCAAAATGCTCAGCAGGAGTTTATCCCAATCAAAAAGAGGGATTCCATGAGAAAGAGGCAATGTCCATGGCTAACAAAGGACGTCAAAGATAATGATAAATTGAAAAGCAGGATATACAAAGTTGCAAGAGACAGTGGAGACCAGAGGACTGGGAAGTTTTTAGGATCCAACGGCAGAAAACTAAAAAACTCATGAGAAAGGCGAAAATTAATTTTGAGAAGAGCTTGTATGCAGCATAAAAACAAACAGTAAGAGTTTCTATGGATATATAAATAGGAAGTGGGCAGCTAAAGTAAGTATGGGACCTCTACTGAACAGGGCTGGTGAATTGATAACAGCAAACATAGAAATGGTGAATATGCTAAATAATCTTTTGCATCAGTTTTCAACGTGGAAGACATTGCAACATTCCTAAGCTATCAATTGGGCTAATTTCAAATAACACAGTAGAACTTACAAATATCCCTAACACAAGGGATAGAGTATTAGAGAAAGTCAAGTGGCTAAAGGTAGACAAGTCACCAGGACCTGATGAACTGCACGCTAGGGTTTTAATGGAAATGGCTGCAGAGATGGCAGATCCATTCGTTGAAAATTTTCGTAACTCGCTAAATTCCGGGAGGGTACCAAAGGATTCAAAAACAGCCAATTAGACTCCCTTCTTCAAAAAGGGAGAAAGACAGAAGGCAGAAAATATAGGCCAGTTAGTTTAATATCTATTATTGGCAAGACGCTGAAGTCAATAACCAAAGAGGAAATAGCTAATCATTTAGGAAAGCTGAATATAATCAAACCTCGGCAACATGGTTTTATGAAAGGTAAATCACATTTCACAAATTTGCTCAAATTCTTTGAGGATTTAACGGGGAGAGTAGATAAAGAACAAAGAACAGTACAGCACAGGAAACAGGCCCTTCGGCCCTCCAAGCCTGTGCCGCTCCTTGGTCCAACTAGACCAATCGTTTGTATCCCTGCATTCCCAGGCTGCTCATGTGACTATCCAGGTAAGTCTTAAACGATGTCAGCGTGCCTGCCTCCACCACCCTACTTGGCAGCGCATTCCAGGCCCCCACCACCCTCTGTGTAAAAAACATCCCTCTAATATCTGAGTTATACTTTGCCCCTCTCACCTTGAGCCCATGACCCCTCGTGAACGTCACTTCTGATCTGAGAAAAAGCTTCCCACCGTTCACCGTTCACCCTATCTATCCCCTTCATAGACAGAAACCTGTAGATGTAATGCATTTAGATTTCCAAGAGGCATTTGACAAGGTGTCGCATAAGAGGCTGGTACATGAAGTAAAAGCCTATGGAATTGGAGGGATTGTGTTAGCACAGATTGAAAACTGGCTGTCACATAAAAAACAGAGTTGGAATAAATGGGTCCTTTTCAGAGTGGAAAAACGTAACTAGTGGAGTACGGCAGGGATCAGTTCTTGGTATGCAATTGTTCACTATTTACATTAATGACCTCGTGGAAGGAACAGAACGCAAGGTTTTCAAATTTGGCGACGATACAAAGAAGGCAGATGGGCATGTTGTGATGAGGATATTGTGATTTTGCAACGGGATATAGATAGATTGGGTGACTGGACAAAAACCTGGCAAATGGAGTTTAATGTGGGGAAGTGTGGAGTCATGCACGTCAGTAGGAGGAATCAAAGGCAGATTATTATCTAAATGGAGAGAAACTGCAGATGAGTGAAGTACACAGGGATCTAGGTTTTCTAGTGCATGAATCACAAAGAGCTGGAACACAGGTCCAACAAATAGTTTAAAAGGCAAATGGCATTTTGGCCTTTATTGCAAAGGGGTTGGAGTTTGAAAATTGGGAGGTTTTGTTGTAATTGTACAGAGTGTTGATGAGGCCTCACCTGGAATACTTTGTACAGTTTTGGTCCCATTACCTAAAAAAAGGATATAGTAACATTGGAGACAGTCCAAAGCAAGGGAATACTCAATAAACAAGTGCATATTAAGAGGGGTTGAGGAAGTGAGAGACCTTGAGTGCATGTCCACAGATTTTTAAAGTTTTAAAAGTGTATTTATTAGTGTCACAAGTAGGCTTACATTAACAGTGCAATGAAGTTACAGTGAAAATCCCCTAACCACATTCTGGCGCCTGTTCGGGTACACCGAGGGAGAATTTCAGCATGGCCAATGCATCTAACCAGCACGTCTTTTGGACTGTGGGAGGAAACCGGAGCACCCGAAGGAAACCCACGCAGACACGGGAAGAACGTGCAGACTCCACATAGACAGTGACCGTAAGGTTCCATAAGGTGGTAAAGAATGCATATAGAATGCTTTACTTTATTGAATGAAGTATTGAATGCAAACGTTGGGATGTATGCTGGAACTTTATAACATGTTGGTTAGGCCACAGCAGGAATTTTGTTTGCAGTTCTGGTCACTACATTACAGTAAGGACGTTATTACCCTGGTGAGAATACAGAGGAAATTTACAAGAATGTTGCCACAGCTTGAAAACTGCAGCTACGAGGAAAGATTAGATAGGCTAGGGCTGTTTTCCTTAGAACAGAGGAGGTTGAGGGGTGACCTAATTGAGGTGTATAAAATCATGAGGAGCCGAGATAAGGTAGACAGAAAGGATATGTTTTCTCCTCGCTGAGGGGTAAATTACTAGGGGGCATAGATTTAAGGTGATTGGTAGAAGGACGAGAGGGGACATGAGGAAACTCTTTTCACCCAGAGGGTAGTGGACATCTGGAATTCACTGCCCGAATTGGTGGTTGAGGCTGAAACTCTTAACTCATTTGAAAGGTACCTGATCTGCATCTGAAGTGCTGTAACCAGCAAGGCTGGAAAGTCAGATACAAATGAGCAGATTTTTCTCTATTTTGGCCGTCACAGACACAATGGGCCAAATGCCTCTTTCCGCACCAGAATCTTTCTATGGTTCTAACAGGAAGTTATTCCAAGTCATAAATATTTATTGCTCAATCAACATCACAAGAACAGAATGTCTGTTCATTATCACATTGCTGTTTGTGGAAACTTGCGATGCACAAATTAGCTGCAGCATTTCCGACGTTACAACAGTAACTTCTTTCAAAAAGTACCTTGTTGAGTATAAAGCACTCTGGGACAGGGCAGGGACTACATGAATATAAGTCTTTCTTTTTTTCATCTCTTGCTGTTGTGGGAAATAGGAAAAATATCATAGCGTCGCAGCTGATTTGTCCTGACTTTTGGGTTAAGGCATGTTAAGTAGTGGAGAGCTGGACCTGATTGGTTGAGTGGCCTCCTTCTGTGCTGTAAATTACTCCATGACTCTTCCTCCTTCTCCCAATCCCAGAAGGTGGCTCAACTGCGAATGTGTGGAGGATGAAGCACATTACCACTAATATGGGGCACTCTCAGGCATATACAAAGAAAGAACAAAGAACAAAGAACAGTACAGCACAGGAAACAGGCCCTTCGCCCCTCCAAGCCTGTGCCGCTCCTTGGTCCAACTAGACCAATCGTTTGTATCCCTCCATTCCCAGGCTGCTCATGTGACTATCCAGGTAAGTCTTAAACTATGTCAGTGTGCCTGCCTCCACCACCCTACTTGGCAGCGCATTCCAGGCCCCCACCACCCTCTGTGTTAAAAACGTCCCTCTGACATCTGAGTTATACTTCGCCCCTCTCACCTTGAGCCCGTGACCCCTCGTGATCGTCACCTCCGACCTGGGAAAAAGCTTCCCACTGTTCACCCTATCTATACCCTTCATAATCTTGTACACCTCTATTCGATCTCCCCTCATTCTCGGTCTTTCCAGGGAGAACAACCCCAGTTTACCCAATCTCTCCTCATAGCTAAGACCCTCCATACCAGGCAACATCCTGGTAAACCTTCTCTGCACTCTCTCTAATGCCTCCACATCCTTCTGGTAGTGCGGCAACCAGATCTGGACGCAGTACTCCAAATGTGGCCTACCGCAGTAGCCACCTTTCTCCCCACTCCCCGAATCCTCTCTCAGCAATCCAGGAGATAAGTCTTTGCTTTCAGAGACCGATGGCTTGCTTCACAATGTTGAGAGTTGCTTCATAGCTTACATCACAGGTCCCCTAATCTTGCATGGTGGAATGATGGAAGGGGGCCATGTGTGGAGAGGATAGCCCTTGTTGCCAAGCAACCATCCTGTGGTGTGTCTTGAAATATTGAAGATGGTTGGTATTACTGATTGTCAGAGGATGAAAACGTTGTGGGTGTTGCCAGGATAGCGGGCATTCATTGAGATGAATACCTTGATATAAACTGATAGAAAGATAGCCCTTGTGGTTGTGACATCTCTCCCCAGTGGCACAGGGCCCACCGAACCACATGCATATAGTCGATTGTACCCTGCACAACCCACACAATCAGAAGCCTGCTATCTTGATGAACCATATCCTTTTATCCTGACCTTCCTTCCTCAGGGAGAAGAGGATGAAGTCCCTTCCCTTTCTCCACAGTGTCCCTGCCACCACTATGATGCTTCTGTATAGAACAAACAGCGACTCTTCGCAGATGTTGCCTATTCCTGCCTGGAATGATCCCCATTTTAAAGAAAAAAAAGGCAATGGTGATCTTCACTGTCACCGTGAGCACTGTCCTTGCTTTGGTTCGAGGCTCCTTCATGACCTCATGAAGGACGTGACACAACTTCTCATTACCTTCCTTGCAAAATATAGTCTCCTCAGGTACGCCCCCTGGCTCACTGCAATGGAGAAGTGGTGTTCCCGGAAGACACTCTTGGACAAAGGGTTCCAGGAGTTTTCAGGTGTTTCATGAGGCAGTCAGATCCCTTAGATTAACTGTCTTAAATTCTGTCAGTGGTCGAGGACAGGAAGGTGTGACTGTGAGTGAGGCAGGTAGAGGGATCTGAGATATAGCACTGGAGGTGCCTCAGCCCCTGTCCTTGTCCAAGAGATTTGAGATTCTTGCTTCCTGTGTGGAAGAAAGCAAGGACTGTGGGAAGGATGAAGAAACTGACCACAGCACCGTGGTACAGGGAGATGTTCTAGTGTGGGGAGAAAAGACAAATGTAGTCGTAGTTGGAGATAGTATAGTCAGAGGAATAGACACAGTTCTCTGTAGCCAGGATCAAGAGTCTTGAAGGCTGTGTTGCCTACCTGGTGCCAGGGTTTAGGACATTTGCTCTGGGCTGGAGAGGAGCTTGCAGTGGAAGGGGGAGGATTCCATGGTTGTGGTCCATGTAGGTACCAACAACATAGGTAGAATGAGGATGGAGGTTCTGTGTAGACAGTTTGAGGAGTTAGGCACTAACTTAAAGAACAGAAGCTTGATTGATTCCAGAGATGAGGGGCTGGTCTTACGATGAGAAATTGGGCAGTTTAGGCCTATACATGCTGGAGTTTAGAAAAATGAGAAGAGATCTAATTGAGTTGTACAAGATGATAAGGGGAATTGACAAAGTAGATGTGGAGAGGATGTTTCCTCTTGTAGGGCAAGAAAAAAAGGTCTTAGTTTTAGGATAAGGGGTGGCAGATTTAAAACTGAGATGAGGAGAAATTATTTCTCTCCAAGGGTTGCGAGTCTGTGGAATTAACTAGCCCAGATCGTGGTGGATGCTGACTTTCAGTAAATTTAAGGAAAGGGTCGATAGATTTTTAATTAGTAAGGGTTTGAAGGGCCATGGTGAACAGCCAGGTAAGTGGAGTTGAGGCTGAGATGAGATCAGCCATGATCGTATTAAATGGCAGAGCAGGTTCAAGGGGCTAAATTGCCTACTCCTACTCCTTATGTTCTTATGGTAAGAGCTTTCTCTTTCCTCCTCGCAGGGATTAAGGATCCCACGACCCCGGACATATACTCTTCCACCTTCTTTCGTAGGGAAAAAGATACTTAAGTCTGAGATCACGTACCAACCGACTCAAGAACAGCTTCTTCCCTGCTGCGGTCAGACTTTTGAATGGACTTACCTTGCATTAAGTTGATCTTTCTCTACACCCTAGCTATGACTGTAACACTACATTCTGCACTCTCTCCTTTCCTTCTCTATGAACGGTATGCTTTGTCTGTATAGAGTGCATGAAACAATACTTTTCACTGCGTACTAATACATGTGACAATAATAAATCAAATCAAATCATATTGAAGATTTCCTTCTCTGCCACCTCCTCTACATGTCCTGCTCATGGTGCAGAGCAATTGGTATTGGAGCTACTACTGTCCCACACTGCAAATACATTCATTATTTATTTTGTAGGTGTAACTGTAGCTATTTATAAAACGTAATAGCTTGATATTCTTACCAACGGTAATCTTTTTCCTCATGGACACATGACATTTTGGAATTATGATGCCCTCAATAAATGTGACACATTTATGCCTTGAACCTTCAGAGGCCATTCTTACAAGTGTGAAGTTTTGAAACGCATACAAGCTTAATATCTTTTAATTACTTAGAAATACGATTCTTTTCAGTCTGCTACTGATAAAACATAAATGGTTTATGTCTCAGCTAGAATGAAGACATCATCATTGCATTCCAAGTGTAGCACATTTGTCTGAATAAACCAAAACATAACAAAGCAGTAAAATAAACTTGTCAAAAGGGAAATTGGAATTTTTCATCTGCCACTGAATGTATTTTATTGAAATCCACAGTCTAGAAATTATTCAATGCACAAAAGTTAAATGCAGCATTAGTTGATGTTTTATAGCTGTAATGTCTGTTGTAAACTGTATTATGTCAGACTGTTGGAATCTTATTACGTGATGTATAACAAATGTACAACAGGGCAGCCTGTTCAAGATGCACCTCCAATTATGCTGCAATTTTCTCTTTAATCAAGCAATAATTACATTGGCATAAAAGGAACAGACATCAATCTAGGCACCAGAAAGGACAACCAGCCCCGTCTACCCTGAAAAATCCTCCTTGCTAATATCTAGGAGCTGGTGCCAAAATTGGAAGAACTATCTAACAGACTAATCAAGCAAAAGCGTGACATAATCCAACTGAATCACACCTTACAGGCAATCTTCCAGACACCGGCATCATCATCCCAGGTGTGTGCTGTCTGCCCACCAGAGGTGGCACCACAGTGGTATACAGTTGGGAGAAAGTTGCCCCGGGAGTTCTGAACATTGACTCTGGACCCCATGAAGTCTCATGGCATCAAGTCAAACATGGGCAAGGAAATTCCTGCTGGTTACCACCTCCTGTTGCTCCTCAGATGATGAACATCATCTTTCGTGATGAACATCATCTTTCATGTTGAACACCAATTGGAAGGTGCTAAGGGCACAAAATGTATTTTGGGTTTGGCACTTCAATGTCCAACATCAAGGGAGCTCAGTCGTACCATTGCAGACCAAACTGTCCAACTATTGCAGACAGAGCTGCTATACTGGGCCTGTGGCAGGCCGTGAGGGAAAGAGAAGGAAAAAGCTACTTGACCTTGTCCTCACCAATCTACCTGCCACAGATAATTGGTCCATAACAGTATTGGTAAGAGATAAAGTGGAGATAAAGTCCGATCTTCACACTGAGGATATCAGTGAGTTTATTATGGTGGTAGTGCCACACATTGAGTTGTGTGGCACTACCCCCATAATAAATTGGATAACTTTAAAAGAGAGGTAGTAAAACTCATGGGCATCTCTGAGGTGCTGTGGGCATTTGGGGTAGGAAAATTCTTTTCAACCACAATGTGTAACCTCATGGCCCAGAATAGCCCTCACTTCACCATCATGCCAGGTGATCAACCCTGATTCAATGAAGAGTGCAGGAAAGCATGTCAAGAACAGCACCAGGCAAACCTAAAAATGAGGTGTCAATCCGTTGAAGATACAACACAAGACTACTTGTTTACCAGACTGTGGAAGAAGAATGCAATAGGCAGAGTAAAGCAATCCCACAACCAACGGATCAGATCAAAGCTCTGAAGTCCTGCCAAATCCAGGCATGAACATTGGTGGACAATCAATCAGCTCACTGGAGGCTCCACAATATGCCCATACTCAATGATGCAGGAGCCCAGCACATCAGTGGAAAAGATAAGGCTGAAGCATTTGGAACCATCTTCAGCCAGAAATGCCGAGTGGATGATCCATCTCAGCCTTCTCCTGAGGTCCTGAGCATCACAGATGCCAGTCCTCAGCCAATTCTATTCATCCCACATGATATCAAGAAAAGATTGAATGTACTGGATACAGCAAAGGCTATGGGCACTGACCACATTCAGGCAGCAGTACTGAAGATTTGTGATCCAGAACTCGTTGTGCCCCTAGCCAAGCTGTTCCAGTATGGCTACAACACTGGCATCTACTCAATAATGTGGAAAACTTTCCAGGTATGTCCAATCTACAAAACAAAACAAATCCAAATCTAAACCCAACCAATACTACTGCTCAATCAGTCTACTCTCGATCATCAGCAAGTGATGGAAGGTGTCATGGACAGTGCTAGCAAACAACACTTACACAAGAATAACCTGCTGATACTCACTTTGGGCAGCACCAGGGACCAAATATGGACAAAAGAGATATACACAAGAGGTTAGGTGAGAGTGACTGGCTTGGATGTCAAGGCAGCATTCGGCTGAGTGTGGTGTCAGGGATCTCTAGCAAAACTGAAGTCAATGGGAATCAGCAAGGAACTCTCCACAGGTTGGAGTCATACTGAGCACAAAGGAAGATGGTTGTGGTGGTTGATGGTCAGTCATCTCAGCTGTAGGACATCACTGCAGGAGTTCCTCAGGGTAGTGCCCATGCACAATACCATCAGCTGCTTCTATCATGAGGTCAGAAGTTCATCCTGCGTTCATGGATGATTACATAATGTTCAGCACCATCTGTAACTCCTCAGATACTGAAGCAGCCCATGTTCAATTGCAGTACAATCGGGGCAACTTTCAGGCTTGGGCTGTTGATGGCAAATAACAATCACACCAGATGAGTATCAGACAACGACCATCTCCAACAACAGACGGCCTAACCATCTCCCCTCGACATTCAATGGCAGCACCATCACCGAATTCTTCACTATCAATATCCTGAGAGTTATCATTGATCAGACTTAACTGGACCAGCCAGATAAATGTTGTGGCTACAATAGTGTGTCGGAGACTGTGAATTCTGCAGAGAGCAACACATCTCCTGACTCCCTGAAGCTTGTCCACCCTCTACAAGGCACAAGTAAGGAGTGGGATGGAATACTCTCCACTTTACTGGACAAGTGCAGCTCTAACAACACTCAAGAAGCTCAACATCATTCAGGACAAAGCGGCCAGCTTGATTGGCACCCATCCACCACTTTAAACATTCCAAACCTATGCCCTCTATCACCTAGTAGGATAGCAGATGCATCTAAATGTTTCCCTCCAAACCACACATCATCCTGACTTGGAAATATATTGTCGTTCCTTCAGTCAAAATCCTGGAACTCCCTTTCCAACAGCACTGTGGGTGTACCTACATCATCTGGACTCAAGTGGCTCAAGAAGGCAGATCACCACCACCTTCTCAAGGACCATTAAGGATGGACAACAAATGCTGGCCTTGCCAGTGATTGCAACATTCTGTGAAGGAATGAATAAAATATATTTGGATCAGTTCTGCCGCCACAGAAGCAAGATTTCATAGTTGAAAAAATGAAAATCTAATTTAATCCCACTGTAAGAAACATACTTATTTCATTGATTACAGAAACATTGTTAGCCTCTGTGCAAGGTTCCAAATTCACAAGTCACACAAAGACAAGTGATTGATTACTTCATTGAAAATGTAAAATGCACTAAGTTATTACTTTAAGTGCACCAGGCATAAATTATGAAGCGATCAATAGCAATGTTATATCAACATGCAGAAAAGACAGGATCCAGTGAACATGACAAATTGCAACAGCTTTCTGGTGGAATATTATGGCAGGATGAGGTGTTGGATGATCAACATTAGAATGCTTGTAAGGGTTATGTGACTCAACACAGCTCTTCCATGAAGGTCTACTGTGCCACTCAACCTCCATGCACTGTTTTTTTCTGTAGTTGTTAGCTCCTTGCCACGGTCAACATCCTGTTCTAAATGGCTGGTACCTCATTTTCTGCACCTTCCATGGCCTATTTGAAGAGCAGTCTGTACACCATGCTATCATCAATGCTAACATCAGAAGTGCTGCTCTGTGATTATCCTGCGTCACATTTACAAGCCTTCTTAGCTTATTGGTGTGCAAGTTAATGATGTAAAATGTCAATACTGAATATGCAGTATTACAAGTAGCATTCACCCATGTTTCATTCCCTCAGATGTCGTTCAAATACTACCAGTACTTTGTGCACATAGGTGCAACTGCAAATAAATGTGTAGTCATCAACCCTTTATACTTTTGGTGATGCAGTACTCCAAGAAAAATACATTCTGATGGAACAATGGTTCCATGGGAAACTGAATGCGGTTACTAGACTGCAGTGGAATAAATTTTTAATGCATCATCTGAGTTGAAAAGTGGCTCGCCCCATACATGTCTCCTTTAAACAACTGGAATGATCCTGCAAGATAGAAACTCAAGGCCATTATCATCATCTCCGCTGTTGGCAGCCATGCCTTCTGCAGTCTGTCCCTTAAGCTGTAGAATCTTCTCACTAAATCCTCTCTGCCTCACTATCTTCCTTCAACACACTTCTCAAAACATATATCTTTGACCAACCTTTGATCACATATCCTAACATCTCTTTATATGAGTCCTGTGTCACATTTTAGCGCTCCTGTGTGCCTTGGGACCGCTTTCACTATATTAAAGATGCTATATAAATGTTAGTCATTGTTGTTGTTACAGTACATTTACAATGCCATTTGGATGTGTGTCTGTGCCATCTGGTCATTTTGCAGTAAGTTCCAGAGACCTCCATGTCATGCCTTAGCTTTGTGGCACATTGCTCGGTGATGTCCAGGTCACAATCTGTGTTTCCTTTTACCCTATACATGGGATAATTACAAGATCTGTAAGTGCATCTTCCTGGCTCCTCAACTTCAAGATGTAGAGATGCCGGCGTTGGACTGGGGTAAACACAGTAAGAAGTTTAACAACACCAGGTTAAAGTCCAACAGGTTTATTTGGTAGCAAATGCAATTTGGTAGCATTTGCTACCAAATAAGCCTGTTGGACTTTAACCTGGTGTTGTTAAACTTCTTACTGTCCTCAACTTCAAGACCAGCCCTTGTTTTCTTTTTCCTATTCCTCATTCACCTTATAGTACACGTGGATTCTTATTGTCATGTCAAATAAATGTGAAGTAGCCCACACTCCTTCAGATGCTGCTACGCTACGTTAAGACAAAGCTATAATATGATTGCATCTATTTGAAAAAGATTACTTGGACAACATCTGGAAATTTTCAGACAGGGATAGAAATGCCCTTAAATAGCAATTATCAACCTTTTAACAAGATGAAACACCGTTGCACAGATCCAGCAATATTACTGGGCTCAGCAACATTCATGCTGAGAAGAATTCTGAGTGCAGCAGTAAATGAGGGAAAATCAGCATAAACATTATAATTTCTTCAAAAATTAGCTAAGCCCAGCTGTGTATCTAACATGATATGTAGCACAAAAATTGAGAAATTATCGGGTGTCAGCCTTCCTGTATTAGGAGGGAAAACGTGAAATGACTAAAACACTTAAGAATCAATCTAAGTCAATCAGGGCATATGAGGACAATACCCAATCAAAGCACATTCTGAATAGATCAAACGCCAGCTATCAATCTGTCTTCTATAACGTTGGTAAATTTGGCAATAGAAAATTCAATTTATTTTTATGAGCCATGAGCAGACACATGGCTAGTTCCTGATCTCAGTGGTATTCGGAAAGATCATTATCCAGAGGCTGGGTGCCTTCTGCTACAGCGGAAGAAATTCAGTAAGACTTTATGCAATTCATAGCTCCATCAAAAAGAGATAAAAATGCAAGAGCAGGTTATTTGGGGGCAATTGTCACCTTAAATGATAGCATTAAATGCATGATATTGACTATGTTTAATTAACATGAAGTCAGTCAAAATTATGCATTGCATCAATGTTCTCCACTGAAGAACAGTGCATTATGTGGAAGATTTAAGAAAAGGAGAAAATTAAATGTTTAAAATATGCTGTTCATATATTGGATATTGGAGTGAGGCATTAACTTTTCCATATTAGCACAGAGAGATTCTTACTTATTTAAATAAACCCAATGAATTTGTTTTATCTCAGAAATGTATGCAATGTTGAGTTCACCTGAAACTTCATACTGGTCTTAGAAGGGTATTCTCCTGAAGGTAGATAATGTTTATTATGGTTATTTTTTTTTACTATTTCACCGTAAGTGGACATCGCTGGTTAGACCAGAATTTATTGCCTGGCACTAATTGTGCTTGAGAAGATGGTAGTATAATATTTACAATGTAACGGCATTGACTAGAATGGTGATGTGAGGGCAAGCAACTGTGCATCATATTCAGAAATGGCTAAAATAAAATGAAATATTTGATGCGTCTCTCCAGTCAATTACCTTGCACAGATTTTCTGGCTTCTTTCTCCATAATAAAAATGGAAGTCAGGGACAAGCAGGCATACCAGCTTTGCCAAAGTGTAAATGAAGGAAAGTATTTTGATGAATGAATTATATGTCTGATGCTATTTCTGGTAGCAACACTGGGTCCCTGGCACAGTGTTAGCAAAACATTTAAGTCTATGACTCAAGCAAATTAGATCCTTAGCACTGCTGTAGTTGTATTTCAATTAGCCATGGCTACAAGTAGTCGCCTTCTGCATTTTCTGGCACTTGTTCAACTGGTGAAGCAATAGAGCATAACTAACATGGCACGTCATGCACACACAATGCAATCCCATTTTTATAGTTGATAAACGAGGACATATGAACAATCATTTCGTACAGTTAATTTCCCAATACTTCCGGAGCAATGCATATTTTGCCCACGAAAGGGCGTAATGGACATGATTTTTACCACGCAACAATGACAAGGGAAATGTAGGGAACAGCACCAACCCTTTGTACATGCCTTTCTTTGACCTCACAATGGCCTTCAACACTGACAACCATGAGGAAGTATGGAGCGTCCGCCTCCATTTCTGCTGTCCCCAAAAATTTGTCACCAGCCTCCACCTGCTCGATGACGATATGCAAGCCATGATCCTGACCAATGGATTCACCACAGACCCATTCATGTTTGGACTGGGGTCAAACAAGGCTGTATCATCACACCAATGCTCTTTTCAATTCACTTGCTGCAATGTTCCATCGCACCCTCAGCAAACTCCCCTGCTGGAACGGAGCAAAACTACAGAACAAATGGGAATCTGTCCAACCTCCGCCACCTATAGGCCAGATCCAAGATTGTCCCATCTCTGTCATTGAACCACAGCATGCAGACGATGCTTGCATTTGCGCACACTCTGAGGCCAAGTTCCAAGCCATCGTCAACACCTTTGAGGTATACAAGGGCATGGGCCTTATACTAAACATCTGTAAGACTAAGGTCCTGTATCAACCTGATCCCACCACTGCTCCCGGATATCAAAATCCACGACAAGGCCTTTGACAACCTGGACCATTTTCCATACCTTGGAAGTCTACTGTCAACAAGGGCAAGCATTGACAATGAGGATCAACACCACTTTGAACGTGCAAATGCAGCCTTCGGTCGACGAAGGAAGAGAGTGTTTCAAGACCAGGACCTCAGATCTGGCACCAAGCTCATGGTCTACAGGC
The DNA here is from genome assembly GCF_964213995.1 of Mustelus asterias. Classification (NCBI taxonomy): domain Eukaryota; kingdom Metazoa; phylum Chordata; class Chondrichthyes; order Carcharhiniformes; family Triakidae; genus Mustelus; species Mustelus asterias. The sequence goes on along the minus strand of NC_135817.1, from coordinate 32,113,454 downwards.
CAGTAGTGATATCCACCCTCTTATATGGCTCACAGACATGGACGATATATAACAGACACCTCAAAACCCTGGAGAAGTACCACCAGTACCGCTTCTGCAAGACCCTGAAAATCCTTTGGCAGATAGATCTTGAGGTACTTATTCCCAGATCTCTGAAGGTAGAAAAGCAAGCAAATAGGATAGTTAAGAAGGCATACGGGATACTTGACGTTATCAGTCATGGTATAGAGTACAAGAACAAGGAGGTAATATTGGAGCTGTACAGAATGTTGGTTAGGGCAGGCTGGAGTGTGCAGTTCTGGTCACCTCACTATAGGAAGGATGTGCTTGCACTAGAGGGGTACAATATAGGTTCACCAGGATGTTGGCTGGGATGGAGCATTTGAGCTATAAGGAGAGATTGAATGGGCATGGATTATTTTCTTTAGAGCAGAGAAGGCTGAGGGGAGACATGATTGAGATGTATAAGATTATAAGGGGTATGGATAGGATGAATCGGAAGCAGCTGTTCCCCTTGATTGAGGGGTCAATCACAAGGTGGACATAGTTTTAAGGAAAGGAGCAGGAGATTCAGAGGGGACTTAAGAAAAAGAGTTTTCACTCAGAGGGTGGTGGGAATCTTGAATGCAGTGCCTGGGAAATTGGTGAAGGCAACCTTTAAAAAGTATTTGGATGAGGCTTGAAACACCATATCACCAAGGCACCCTTTTGCCAGAACCCACATTAGCACCCAACAGGCCCTGTGATTGCCTCTGAACTCTTTCTGGGGTTGGCAGGCTCTATTGCAGCCTACTCTCCTCAATGAAAATCTCATTTTGTGGTCACCTTCTCCTGAGGCAGGGGTGCGCCGAGCCAGGGAATTTCCTAACTCCTGCTGCCTGCCTCAAGGATGGAAATTCAGCCCTATATCTCCATCAAAATGACTACAGATAGGTGATCTATTGTTCAACTTTCTCCAACTGCTGCTTTATGATTCTTACCCTTCTACTCTGACCATTTGAGTGAACATGAGCATCCTTTGAATTGCAATTAATTCAGATGTGTTTGAGCTGCATTCAAGTCAGATACTACACAGTTTTAAATTCGACATGCCCCCAGTTTGCTAGTTACCGTTAATTCCTAAAACCACAAGTTATATTCTAAAACATATAAATTATGAACCAAGTATTCCTGACATTATTCTTACCTTAGTATACTTCCTGAAGACATTCATTTTTTTTCATTTACCTTCAAATCCTCTGGTCATTTGATAGAACACACATTGTGCCGAAACCCTGCTGTTAAGCAAACTATTGAGAATTTGCTCATGGTAATGTTCCTGAGCTTCACATATTACAAATGCATTTTCAGAGATACATCTGAAAGTGGAGCTCTCCTGCATCCAGTTCTCTGCCCACAAACAGTGAAGCAGCCCTTTTAAATAGCAGCTTCAACCATAAAGATCAATCTTTTCACGGTATTTCCTATTCTACCCAAACTGAAAGTGAGCTCCTGCTGACAATCGCAATGATGTTAGGAGCACATTGTGTATAAAGCCAAATTGAGGAAGTTCTGAGATATCAAACAGACCCAATGTCAGTGAATGTTGTTGTGAATATTTCGTTCATAATTCATATGTTTTAGAGTATAACCTTTAGTTTTAGGAGAATAAAGTGTTAAATGTAAGATAAATGGAAAATCCTGATTGAGTAATTGGTAATAATCCTGAAGTGAATGAAATTCACACAAGCTGGGAATTAATTACGTGTTAAAAGCTACCTTATGTTTATCTTACAAGGTCAGGGGGAGAGGTGTAAACATTTGAACAATGAATAACCCATTCCTGCACTTTTGGCAGATTCAGGTTGTCTACTATTGTCTCCAAAATAGAAACTAAAAGCTAGCAACTCTGAGAGGGGCAGTATAAATTCCACTGGAGATATAAATGATTCATATTGTCATCCAGAATTGTGGTAACGTGACCACAAAAAGGTAGCCGAATCATTGAGATATTCAATCTTCTTCACTTACAAAAATATCAAAATACAGTACAGCATGGACTCAGAACTGGAGGCAGCTAGTTACACAGGTCCCTCATGGTAAAACTAAACCCAGGAAAGCTCATGCTATCGATGACATCACTTGCACATGCTCATTTAATACACCAGGGTGCAGGCCATCAGATCCTGGAGATTTATCTGCCTTTAATCCCATTATGTGGAGATGCCAGTGTTGGACTGGGATGGGTACAGTAAGAAGTCTCAGAACACCAGGTTAAAGTCCAACAGGCTTATTTGGAATCACGAGTATTTGGAGCGGTGCTCCTTCATCAGGTGAGTCACTCACCTGATGAAGGAGCAGCGCCCCGATAGCTTGTGATTCCAAATAAGCCTGTTGGACTTTAACCTAGTGTTGTGAGACTTTTTAATCCCATTAGTTTATTGAATACCTTCTCCCTACTGATGGTTATTGTACCAAGTTCCACAGCATTATTTGGAAAATTTAATTTTTTTGGAAAATTTAATATTATTTTGGAAAATTTAATTAAAGAGTACCTGGATTTCTGCGTATCTGGTCAGCTCAAGTACTGAATTGCCAACTCTGCCACAGAGATAAGATTCAATTCTAATTTGTATTAGAAAAACATGCCATTTTGGACTGAACTCAACCCACAGAAACTCTACTTACCTCTCTGTCACAGAAGGCAGTCACGAATTCAGCATGCTTGACAACATATGCAGGTTTTTGTCTATTCTGGATGGATAGCAAGTGCCAGGAACTCATGAACAGCACAAATACCATAATATGTGAATATTAGATATATAAATGTCCATCCTCCAAATAATATCTTATGGCAAATGTTGCACAAGGCAGTTTCCTTTGTGTGTTATGGCGTTGTTTTTTAAACCTATTGCAATCTTATACAGTCAGATAATAATATTTACATCAGTACTACTTAGAGTCATAGAGGTTTAAAGCATGGAAACAGGCCCTTCGGCCCAACTTGTCCATGCTGCCCTTTTTTAACCCCTAAGCTAGTCCCAATTGCCTGCGTTTGGCCAATATCCTTCTATACCCATCTTACCCATGTAAGTGTCTAAACACTTCTTAAAAGACAAAACTGTACCCGCCTCTACTACTACCTCTGGCAGCTTGTTCCAGGCACTCACCATCCTGTGTGTGAAAAAATTGCCCCTCTGGACCCTTTTGTATCTCTCCCCTCTCACCTTAAACCTATGCTCTCTAGTTTTAGACTCCCCTAACTTGGGAAAAGATATTGACTACCTAGCTGATCTATGCCCCTCATTATTTTATAGACCTCTATAAGATCACCCCTAAGCCTCCTATGCTCTGTAGAAAAAAGTCCCAGTCTACCCAGCCTCTCCTTATAACTCAAACCATCAAGTCCCAGTAGCATCCTAGTAAACCTTTTCTGCACTCTTTCTAGTTTAATAATATCCATTCTATAATAGGGTGACCAGAACTGTACACAATATTCCAAGTGTGGCCTTACCAATGTCTTGTACAACTTCAACAAGACGCCCCAACTCTTGTATTCAATGTTCTGACCAATGAAACCAAGCATGCCGAATGCCTTTGTCACCACTCTGTCCACCTGTGATTCCACTTTCAAGGAGCTACAAACATGTGCCCCTAGATTTCTTTGTTCTATAACCATCCGCAACACCTTACCATTAACTGAGCAAGTCCTGCCCTGGTTTAATAGATCAAAATGAATCAACTCAAGATTTATCTAAATTAAAGTCCATCTGCCATTTGTCAGCCCACTGGCCCAATTGATCAAGATCACGTTGCAATCCGAGATAACCTTCTTCACTGTCCACTATGCCACCAATCTTGGTGTCATCTGCAAACTTACTAACCATGCCTATTGAATTCTCATCCAAATCATTAATATAAATGACAAATAACAGTGGACCCAGCACTGACCCCTGAGGCACACCTCTGGTCACAGGCCTCCAGTTTGAAAAACAACCCTCTACAACCACCCTCTTCTGTGTTCTGTCATCAAGCCAATTTCGTATCCATTTGGCTACCTCACCCTGGATCCCGTGAGATTTAACCTTATGCAACCACCTAATATTTGGTACCTTGTCAAAGGCCATGCAGACAACCTCAACTGCACTGCCCTCATCTACCTTCTTGGTTACCTGTTCAAAAAATTCAAATTTGTGAGACAAGATTTTCCACTCACAAAGCCATGCTGACTGTCCCTAATCATCCTTGCGTGTAGATCGTGTCTTTCAGAATACTTTCTAACAATTTTCCCACCACAGATGTGAGGCTCACCAGCCTGTATTCCCAGGCTTTTCCCTGCAGCCCTTCTTAAACAAAGGCACAACATTTGCCACCCTCCAATCTTCAGGCACCTCACCTGTGACTATCGATGATTCAAATGTCTCTGCTAGGGGACCCGCAATTTCCTCCCTCGCCTCCCAGTGTCCTGGGATACACTTCATCAGGTCCCGGGGACTTATCTACCTTGATGCTCTTTCAGACTTTCAGCATCTCCTTCTCTGTTATATGTACACTCCTCAAGACATCGCTATTTATTTCCCCAAGTTTCCAAACATCCATGCTTTTCTCAACAGTGAATACTGATGAGAAATATTCATTTAGATCTCACCCATCTCTTGTAGATCCACATATAGATGACCTTGTTGGTCATTAAGAGCTCCTACTCTCTCCCTAGTTACTGTTTTGCCCTTTATGTATTTTAGAAGCTCCTTGGATTCTCCTTTGCCTTATCTGCCAAAACAATCTCTTGTCCCTTTTTTGCCGCCCTCCTGATTTCTCTCTTAACGCTACTCCTACACCCTCTATACTCTTCAAGGGATCCACTTGATCCCAACTGCCGATGCATGTTATGTGCCTTCTTCTTCTTCTTGACCAGGGCCTCAATATCCCGAGTCATCCAGGGTTCCCTACCTCTACCAGCCTTGCCCTTCACTTTAAGAGGAATGTACTTACCCTGTACCCTGGCACTCTTTTGAAAGCCTCCCACTTTCCAGATGTCCCTTTGCCTTCCCACAGACTCCCCCAATTAACTATTGAAAATTCCTGCCTGATACCATCAAAATTGGCCTTGCCCCAATTTAGAATTTTAACTTTTGGGCCAGACCTATCATTCTCCATAGCTATCTTAAAACCTAATGGAATTATGGTCACTGGTCCCAAAGTGATCCCTCACTAACACTTCTGTCACCTGTCTTTCCTTATTTCCCAAGAGGAGGTCAGGCCATCCACATACTGAATGAGAAATTCCTCCTGAATATACTCAACAAATTTCTCTCCATCCAAGCCTCTATGGCTGTCCCAGTCAATGGTGGGAAAGTTAAAATCCCTTACTATTAAAATCCCCTCCTGCGGCACGGTAGCACAGTGGTTAGCACTGCTGCTTCACAGCTCCAGGGTCCCGGGTTCGATTCCCGGCTCGGGTCACTGTCTGTGTGGAGTTTGCACATTCTCCTCGTGTCTGCGTGGGTTTCCTCCGGGTGCTCCGGTTTCCTCCCACAGTCCAAAGATGTGCGGGTTAGGTTGATTGGCCAGGTTAAAATTGCCCCTGAGATGCGTAGGTTAGAGGGATTAGCGGGTAAAATATGTGGGGGTAGGGCCTGGGTGGGATTGTGGTCGGTGCAGACTCGATGGGCCGAATGGCCTCCTTCTGCACTGTAGGGTTTCTATGATTTCTATGATTTCTATTTTTCTTGGAGCGATCTGTAATCTCCTTACATATTTGCTCCTCAATTTCCCGCCGACTGTTTGGGGGCCTATAGTGCAACCCTATCAAAGTGATTTCCCCCTTCTTATTTCTCAGTTCAACCCATATAGACTCAGTGAGTGAACCCTCAGATATATCCCCTCTCAGTACTGCCGTGATGTTTTCTTTCATCAAAAGTGCAACTCCCCTTCCTCACTTATCTACTTTCCTATAGCATCTGTACCCTGGAACATTGAGCTGCCAGTCCTGTCCTTCCTACAGCCATGTTTCAGTAATTGTTATAATATCCCAGTCCCATGTACTTATCCATGCCCTGAGTTCATCTGCCTTGCCCATCAGGCCTCTTGCATTGAAATAAATGCAGGTTATTCTGGACTTCCCTTGCTCTCTGTCTTGTTTTTGCCTGATCTGTCTAGTGCTCGGATTACTGGCACTGCCTTTACTATTTAATGTGCTCTCTTTAACTTCTGTGTCGTCCACAACCTTCTCTTCTGTCTCCCTACTGCTTTGGGTCCAACCCCTCTGCCAAACCACTTTAAACCCTCCCGAGTGGATCTAACAAATCTCCCCGCCAGGATATTAGTCCCCCTCCAGTTCAGGTGTAACCTGTCCCTCTTGAACAGTCATGATGTGGAGATGCCGGCGTTGGACTGGGGTGAACACAGTAAGAAGTCTCACAACACCAGGTTAAAGTCCAACAGGTTTATTTGGTAGCAAATACCATAAGCTTTCGGAGCACTGTTCCTTCGTCAGATGGAGTGGAGATCTGTCTTGGAGATCCTCTCCACTTGGAGCCGGCAGTTGAACAGGCAGTATTTCTTGAACAGGTCAGCCCTTCCCCAGAAGATCCCAATGATCCAAAAATCTAAATCCCTGCCCTTTGCACCAGCTCTTAAGTCACGCATTCATCTGCCTAATCTTCCTATTTCTACTTTCACTAGCACGTGGCACTGGTAGTAGTCCAGAAATTACTACCTTCGAGGTCCTGCACTTTAGCCTTCTGCCTAACTCTCTATGTTCACACTTCAGGACCTCATCCCTTTTCCTACCTATGTTGTTGGTACCAATACATACAACGACTTCTGGCTGCTCACCCTCCCCCTTAAGAATGTCCTGCAACCGCTCAGAGACGTCCTTGACCTGGCACTGGGGAGACAACACACCATCCTGGAGTCTCAATTGCACAGACAGAAACGCCTGTCTGTGTCTCTAACTAGCGAGTCCCCTATTAATACTGCTCGCTTGCTCTTTGCCCGACCCTGCTCTACAGCAGAACCAGGTGTGGTGCCACAGGCCTGGCTGCTGCTGGTATCTTCCCTGACAGGCTATCCCCCTCAACAATATCCAAAATGGTATAGCTGTTTGAAAGGGGAATAGCCACAGGAGACTCCTGCACTACCTGCCTGCCTCTCCTGGCAGTCACCCATCTACCTGACAGGGAGGTTGTGGTGTGACAACCTCCCTGTAACTCATGTCTATCACACTCTCTGCCCCCTGTATGCTCCGCAGTGTATCCATCTGCTGCTCCAACCGAACAGCAGTCTGTGAAGAACTGCAACTGGACACACTTCCTGCAGACCAAGTTGGCAGGGAGACTAGATTGCTCCCTAACTTGCCACATCTGGCAGAAGGAGCATACCACTGCCCTAGCTGCCATACTACCCTTTATGTGGAGATGCCGGCATTGGACTGGGATAAACATAGTAAGAGTTTTAACAACACCAGGTTAAGGTCCAACAGGTTTATTTGGTAGCAAATGCCATTAGCTTTCGGAGCGCTGCTCCTTCGTCAGATGGAGTGGATATCTGCCCTTATACAGGTAAAAGGATAAAATAGTCTCAACTCACCTTTCCCCTGCTTGTGGTCCTCCCAGTGGCTTTTTTTTTGGTTAGAGATCTTGTTCAACGATCAAGTAGTTTTTTTTTTAATTGAATGAAACATTTCAGGATCAATTTTTACCCTTGCAGCCCTGTTAGGAATGGTGAAGATGGGGCATTAAGGTGATGTGGGGGAAGAGTACCACTGCACTCTATTTCTACAAATTGATAACTGCTACCATTAGCTTCAGGTAAATGACAGCTCCCATGATCTTTATGAAGTTGCTGCATTTATATTTTAGCTACCCATTAAACTTGCCAAGAAAACTTAAGCATGGTAATAATTAGCCTAAGTATATTTTAATGGTGTGATAATTGTTAATGCTTGTCAATCAAGCTCTCCTGCCCAGAAACTAAACAATAGCTGTGGAACCCCATTATTATGCAAATGACACAAAACTTGGAAGTGTAGTAAACAGTGAGGAATTGAATAATAGTGTTCAGAAGAACATAGACAGGCAGTTGAAATGGGCGCACACAAGGCAACTGAAATTCAGAGCAGAAAGGTGAGACTTAGAAAGATAAGGAGAGATAATACGTGTCAAATAGTACAATTTAAAGGGAGATACACGAAGATAAAGATCTGCGGATGATTATGTACAAACCTTCGAAGGGGAGAAGACAGGTTAACAAAGTCAATAAATAAAGCAAAAGGGATCCAAGCCACAGGATTACATTAAACCAGGAAGTTACACTAAACCTCTTTAAGACACTAGCTTGACTCCACTAGTGTGTTGTGAATTCTGGGGACCACACTTCAGGAAGGATATAAAGACATTGGGAAAGAATTTGAAACAGATTTAATGCGATAGTTTCATGGATGGGGGATTACAGTTACTTGGACAGACTAGATAAACTAAGATTGTTCTGCTTGGAGCTGCAAAGGCTAAGAAGAGATTGGATAGAAGTGTTTCAAATCATGAAGGGTTTAAGTAGTGTATATAAAAAATGGTTTTCAGTAGCTGAAGTGTCAATAATGAGGACCCAGCTTGAAGATGATTGGCAAAAGAACCAGAGGCAATTTGAGAAACAATGCTTTTACACGAGTGTTCAGTCTTTGGAATGTACTGCCTTCTGAAGGAGGTTAATACAGCTTCAGTAGCAGCCTTCAAAAGAAAACTCTTCAAAAGACCCTAGGTAGAATTGATAGACTGAATGGCCTCCTCTATACTGTATAATTTGATGATTCTATGAACGGGATCTTCTGCCCCTGCCAGCAGCAGGAATTGTGACGGGTGTGAGAAAAAGATTTGTCAAAAATCAGTTTCCCGACAGCAGGAAGTGAGTTTGGAATCTTGTTCTCCTGACTTTCATGGCAGCTTAAAGGCAAGTCGAGTGTCCCGTGGACCTATGTTGGGAACACCACTGACATCTCATGAATGTTCATTGAAAGACCAGCACACCAGGATCTCATTCCCTCCTTCCAAATTAAGCCCCTGCCAGCAGGAATTTAGAATGTTCACTTGCACATCTGTACGTATGTGGTGTGCACCTTGTGAGGTAGACTTATTCCTGGTCATTGAGGTCAATAGAACTGCTTTCACCTCTTAACACCGTCACGGAGAGATATCGGCTGCCTGTAGCACAAGCTGCACCAAAGCTGCTCAAAGGGCAGAGATGAGACCGAGAGAGAACTGGAGTGGGGAGGATCAAGGAACAGAGTGGACGTTAGAGTACTTAGTTGTCTTGGTTGCATTTAAATATGGCTCCTGGACATTGGAGCCTATAAGGTAATGGCAGAACAGGTCAGTTCCTTAAACGTTCTGCCACGAGATTCAATATGCTCCTCAAGGATACATAATTACTGAGTTGAACAGTACAAGACCTCACGTGTTCATCTGTCTCACTCTCCAGCCAAGCGACTCCAACTTCTACTCCTGTCACCAGACTTAGTCTCTAGAATGGAGGATTCCACTCTGCATCAATAGTATTCAAATGTGATAAACTCTTAAGAAATAAGAAACGTTTGACAATGAAATGAGACAAGATGCATATTCATCATACGAGTTCCCTAAATGATGAGACCCGCAATGGGAAAGCAAGTTCTTAAGAAGGCACCGAAATGGGGGGGCAGGAATATCTTGAAAGGCAGGGAGAAAGAAATCCTCGCCAATTCCACAAAACTCCCAAGGGTGGATAGATTTTCATTAGCACAGGTCTGAAAGTCGGTTGCACAGACAGTACTTTCATCCAGTAATGGTATGTACCTTGCTTGAGGCAATGAAATGAGAGATAATAAGAACAATAAAAATAAATTTGATATCATATAACTAAATCTTCTAAATCATAAATGTGAAAAATCAAAAAAATTAAGCTTTTTGAGAACAACACTTTTTATACACTGACATTTATGACACTGACCTTTGCAAAAGCACATTCCATGAAATACTTCACACAAACTTTGTTTTTCCATACTTTGTTCCCTCTCTCTCTGCATCATATCTGTGTTTATTCATAATCTCAAGTCTCTTATGAGTCTGTTTGCAAAAATTCATTACTGTTTTTCCATTCAGACACTGGGCTGCATGGGTATTTTCTACCAATTCCACCTTTCCGTTTATTTGCACATTTATGTGTAACAAAAAAAAATAAAAACTTGGAAGAAGTGTAATTGAGGAAACTCAAAGTAAATTTGAGTAGTTGATTTCCATTTTGAAACAAAACATCTTTTAATTGTTTAGACAGATCATTTACTTTGAACTCCCACTATGCCAAAATGGTCATTACACTGATCAAGTGTTTGATTAAAAGCAAAAGGACATCTGAGGTTGAATGCTCTAATGGCATTATAACAGTGAAAAACCATTGAAGCAGCTTCAACAACAGAAAGTAATTCATCAATAATTTCTCTATAAGCATTTCTTACAAATACAGAGTCTATTAATGGGTTCACAGGGGTCCCTTCCATTTTAAGATCAACAATTGATCTTCAATGATAATTGGCTGGCTAATCGACCACTGATGTCTAAAGAACGAGTCCACAAGGGTGCAATTTGAGCAGGTTATCTAATGTTTCTTTGCCTGGTGCTTCAGGCACTGCTTGATAAACGATTCAACAAAGCAAGTAAAAGTTCATGATTTGTCCAAAGCAAGATCTCCACCTTTGTTGTAAAGTCCTTCCATTAAATTAGTTTAAGCAATTTACAGTAGAAAAGTATTGAAAATCAAAAATTGTCCTTAATAGGCACCAACCTAACAATCTCACCTTAGAGTGCATTCCTTTCTACTTTCCTGAAACAGGAGTTTAGGCAGAAATTGATTTTCTGCTTTTGGATACTGGGACATTAGTTTTGTTCTTTTTATATTTATTTTAATGAAAACAAAGAGAAATGTATTTCTGTTTTTCACAGGGTGAATGTTAAATAGTCTTTTGCTATCAACATAAAACTGGTGAATCTGTACCTGCTTATACTAATGCTCACTTTACGTCTCTCAAAGAAGTTAATAACTCTTTTTATTACAATCTGAAATCCCTATCTGCTTCAAGAAGATGACCATCATCCCGGTACCCAAGAAAAACCAAGCAGCGTGCCTTAATGATTATCGGCCGGTGGCTCTGACATCCATCATTATGAAGAGCTTCGAAAGGCTAGTCATGGCACGAATCAATTCCAGCATCCCGGACTACTTGGATCCACTACAGTTTGCCTACCGCCGCAACAGGTCCACAGCAAACGCCATTTTCCTGGCCCTGCACTCAACCCTGGAACACCTAGATAACAAGGGCACCTATGTCAGACTCCTATTTATTGACTACAGTTCAGCCTTCAACACTATTATTCCCACAAAACTCATCTCCAAACTCCGTGACCTGGGCCTCGGCACCTCCTAACTCACAGACCACAATCAGTAAGGATAGGCAACAACATTTCCTCCACACTCATCCTCAACACCGGTGCCCCACAATGCTATGTTCTCAGCCCCCTACTATACTCCTTATACACCTATGACTGTGCGGCCAAATTCCTCTCCAATTCGATTTTCAAGTTTGCTGAAAACACCACCGTAGTGTGTCGGATCTCAAACAATGACAAGACAGAGTACAGGAATGAGATAGGGAATCTGATGAATTGGTGCGGCAACAATAATCTCTCCCTCAATGTCAACAAAGGAGATTGTCATCGACTTCAGGAAGCGTAAAGGAGAACATGCCCCTGTCTACATCACCGGGAATGAAGTAGAAAGGGTCGAGAGCTTCAAGTTTTTAGGTGTCCAAATCACCAACAACCTGTCCTGGTCCCCCCATGCCGACACTATAGTTAAGAAAGCCCACCAACGTCTCTACTCTCTGAGAAGACTAAAGAAATTCAGCATGTCAGCTACGACTCTCACCAACTTTTACAATGCACCATAGAAAGCATTCTTTCCGGTTATATCACATTTTGGTATGGCTCCTGCTCTGCCCAAGATCGCAAGGAACTACAAAAGGACGTGAATGTAGCCCAATCCATCACGCAAACTAGCCTCCCATCCATTGACTCAGTCTACACTTCCCGCTGCCTCGGCAAATCAGCCAGCATAATTAAGGACGCCACACACCCCGGACATTCTCTCTTCCACCTTCTTCCTTCAGGAAAAAGATACGAAAGTCTGAGGTCACGTATCAACCGACTCAAGAACAGCTTCTTCCCTGCTGCTGTCAGACTTTTGAATGGACTTACCTTTCATTAAGTTGATCTTTCTCTACACCCTAGCTATGACTGTAGCAGTACATTCTGCACTCTCTCGTTTCCTTCTCTATGAACTGTATGCTTTGTCTGTACAGCACACAAGAAACAATACTTTTCACTGTATGTTAATACATGTGACAATAATAAATCAAATCAAATCAAATAACCAAAGACAACAATTCAACTCCAGAGAATGGAAATGGTGAGAAATCAAGAAACACGAATTAAATCTTCCTAATTCACTGAAATGGCCAGTGTTGGATTTTGAATAAAGAATTCACGGAAATAGTTAAATTTTCAAATTGTGCAGCTGAATGCAGCTGAAGAGAAGTTAGTATTCATTGACACGGCATTGGGTGGTCATGCAGGCATTCCTCATTCTGGCCTTATTATACTGTTACAGCATTAGAGCAAGTGAGACTTTCCATCAATGGGAGATCATAATTGGCTATTTGATTATGAGTGGATAACTTTGACTATGGCTGGCCAACATCACAATGCTCCTCAATTTTCAGACGCTGCTTCTGGGTGTATTTCTGTGCAACATGTTGACCTGAAGGGTTGCATTGTTGAGTCTCTAAAGAATGCACCCCATAGGAGAACTTTCCATTCCACTTTTCCAGGGATGCTGGGCAGAATAAAAAGAGTCAAAGGAAGCAAACGCATTTAGATTTTAAAAATGTTCACGGAAGTCTGCCAGGTTTTGTGGATCTAGCATTTCATGACACCAAATTAAGCAGATCACCAAGAGCCTCCTCCTCCGATCTGTCACATCATGATTGAAGCTAAGCTCTCATCAAACAGCTCGTTCTATTTTTTTAATGTCCTTGTTATATCCCAATGCTACTGTTACTTCAAGATGGAACAATAATTGTATTTGCATTTGGAAAGGTTGAGCTCAGAAAGAAAGGACACAAAAAGAAATCAGCTGCATGAGTCACATTTCTTTTCTTGACAAGAAAATATGTTGGAGGGTGCCTCTCTGTCTGCTTTTCAAACTTCTAATGTTTCAACACTTGACAGGACAGTTTTGGAAACAAACAATGTTCTGGAATGCCTGCCCAGAACTGTTAAAGTTAATGGTTAAAGTTTGTTTATTAGTCACAAGTAAGGCTCACATTAACACTGCAATGCAGTTAGTGTGAAATTCCCCTAGTCGCCACACTCCAGCGCCTGTTCGGGTCAATGCACCTAACCAGCACGTCTTTCAGAATGTGGGAGGAAACCAGAGCACCTGGAGGAAACGCACGCAGACACGGGGAGAACGTGCAAACTCTACACAGACAGTGGCCCTAGCCGGGAATCGAACCTGGGGCCCTGGCGCTGTGAAGCAGCAGTGCTAACCACTGTGCTACCGTGCCATCCTGTTAAAGCTGAAAACTTGCATGATGACAGGGTGGCACGGTGGCACAGTGGTTAGCACTGCTGCCTCGCAGCGCCAGGAACCCAGGTTCTTTTCTCGGCTTGGGTCACTGTCTGCGTGGAGTTTGTATGTTCTCCCCATGCCTGCGGGAGTTTCCTTGGGTGTTCCGGTTTCCTCCCACAGTCCAAACATGTGCAGGTTAGGTGGATTGGCCATGCTAAATTGCCCCTTAGTGTCAGGGAGACTAGCTAGGGTAAATGCATGGGGTTATGGGGATAGGGCTTAGATGGGATTGTGATCGGTGCAGACTCGATGGGCCGAATGGCCTCCTTCTGCACTATATGATTCTATGACTTCCAAACCTCAGTTAAAGCTGAAAATGGCCAGGTCAGGGACGGGAAACAATTTTCTCATACTTTAACCACCCCCCACCTGATCCAAATGTATAACGTTTTTAGGTTAATATTCAGTCTCAATCCCTGGGTTGCTAATGTCAATGCCATAACCACTATACTACTATACCCGATTATCACAAATTGGTAATCTGTTGCAACCGTCACAATATACAACTGACTGTATAAATTTTGTGATAATAAACTGCAAGTAATCACACGATAAATTTACTATAGTGCCGGTTCCACGTATAGAGATCCTGTATTCAACAAAAACCCAGACCAAAAATAGCAGCGCAAAAGAAATAAAACAGTCTTGCAACAATACTTATAAATATCATGCTTAAAAAACCAAGTTTAAAAGACATCTAAGAATGATTTCAAGGCCATAATCTCATTTCAGTGTTTCGGTGGCAGCAATAAATATTTGAGCATTGTCATATGACTTCTTAAGGGGCAGGATTTTCCGCACAACCCATCACATGTTTTGCAGCAGTGGAGGTGACCTGCCATTGGCCAGCAGTGGGATCATCTGGTTCTGTTGTTGTCATGATGTGGAGATG